>NC_133322.1:18113369-18162001 GCF_012295235.1 Primulina huaijiensis | reverse complement strand
TTTTATGTGGTTTGAATAATATATTTTATGCATTTTAAAACTATTTTAAAAGCCATAAGATTTCTAAAATCTTATAAAAATAAATTAGAATCTTATTCTAACTTATTTAGATGCTAAATAATATCTAAATTTTATTCACAATAAATTAAAGATATTAAATATGATTTCTAGGATATTATCAAGATAAATTAGAATCTTATTCTAACTTATTTAGATATAATATCTAAATTTTATTCATAATAAATTAAAGATATTAAATAGGATTTCTAGGATATTATCAAAATAAATTAGAATCTTATTCCAACTTATTTTTAGATATTAAATAATATCTATAATTTATTCACAATAAATTAAAGATATTATAATCAACTTTTGGATATTATCATAATAATCCAAATATATAATTATCTCATAATTATAATTTAATATAATTAATATCTCATAATCAATTATATTTATCTCCAAACTCTTGGAGTTATGGAAACATTTTTCCATATCCACACATGATTTCTAAATTGCATTTTTAATCCGTCATTAGTTTGAAAGACGTACCGGGGACCATGGACTCATAATTAGAAGCTCCAATAAATTAAATAAATAATTAAACTCTTTAATTAATTTATCTAATTTATTAATTCAATAATTACTCCACTAAAAATATAGAATTGAACTCTTCTTCATTATGAAATATCTTACTCTACAAAATTGAGCAGTCCATTGATATAATCATTACATATGGATTAATCCTCCATAGACAATTCGTAATTGAAGCTAGGAATTTTCCGTTTACCTCTTCAATTACTTCTTATCCTCATTTACCATTAATTCACTAGTGAGTGGTTTAATTTATAACTTAATTATAAATTAGTTGGGCCCATCACTCAGTTCCAGAATTAACAAATGAGAGAATCGTATTTCTACTTCTCGCAAGAAGGAATGGATTCCATGTCTGTGAATTCATATTCCCAGCCATTTATTTTAAATATAAATCTAAAATGCAAGTAATGAAAAATGCACAATTGCAAATTTTAAACAAGCAAATTAAGAATCATATTGAAATGAACAGGAGTTTATAATCACATCAGGATTAAGATTTGTCCATATATGATCATCTTATGATTTAAATAGAATTTCATATTAACAATGGAATTTATTATGAAATATCTAATTAAATCGGTCCTAGTCCTACATAATCTCATTATATATAAATGCCCCCATATAGATGTCTCTACATCGACGTTCCGGATAAGACAGTCACATTCATAATGTTCATGGACCGCATTAGTGATGTTTTAATTAAAGATCTCATACTTTAATGAATTTCATCACGGACTTAATTTAAGTTTATTATCCATAATTTTAATCATCGTGTATATATAACTTTTATATATACTAAAATCATGGTTACATCCAATAAACTAGGGATTTTACTATGATATTCATGACAATAATATTTCATGCAAATATGTTCAATAATAAATATCTTTTTTTTAATAATAAAAGCATAATCTAATTACAATGTTTTAAGGGCACTTTCCCCAACAATCTCTCACTTGCACTAAAGCATGTGAGACATGTCTTTAAGTCCTAGATTTAGCATATGCCTCTCAAACACTTTTGTAGGCAGTGTCTTGGTGAATGGATCAGCGATGTTGTCAGCAGACACTATCTTGAGAATAGAAGCTTCACCTCTTTGCACTATCTCTCGTATCAAGTGGTACTTTCTTTCTATATGCTTCGATCTCTTGTGACTACGAGGCTCTTTCGAATTAGCCACTGCACCACTGTTGTCACACCACAAAGTGAGTGGATTATTTATATTTGGAACAACTTCCAAATCAGATTGGAATTTCTTAAGCCACACAGCCTCTTTAGCAGCTTCGGAAGCAGCTATGTATTCGGCCTCCATGGTCGAGTCGGCTGTGCTGGATTGCTTGATGCTTCTCCAGACTATGGCACCGCCACCGAGAGTAAACACGAATCCAGACGTCGATTTTCGAGTATCTCTATCTGATTGAAAATCAGAATCAGTGTAACCGTCTATTTTAAGGTCTCCACTTGAATAGACAAGCATATAATTTCTCGTTCTTCGAAGATACTTGAGAATATTCTTTAACGCTATCCAATGATCCAAACCAGGATTTGACTGAAAACGACTGACTATCCCCACAGCATAACATATGTCTGGCCTAGTACACATCATTGCGTACATAAGGCTGCCTACTGCAGAGGCATAGGGAACACGTCTCATGTCCTCGACTTATTGCGGTGTCTTAGGACACTGCTCCTTAGAGAGGACGATTCCATGTCGGATTGGTAGATAACCTTTTTTAGGAATCTTGCATTCTATAACGCAATAACATCTTATCAATATAAGTAGCGTGAGACAATGCCAACAATTTGTTCTTACGATCTCGAACGATTCGAATTCCAAGAATATAATTTGCTTATCCCAAATCTTTCATTTGGAATTGCTTGGCTAGACACCCCTTTACTGTAGACAATTTTTCAACATTATTCCCAATAAGAAGAATGTCATCTATGTAAAGCACTATGAATACCACTTTTCCATCTTTGATGTGCTTGTATACACAAGGTTCATCAACACTTTGATCAAAGCCATAAGATTTGATTGTTTCATCAAATCTCTGGTTCCATGATCTCGAGGCTTGCTTTAGTCCATAAATGGATCTAAGCAATTTGCAAACCTTTTGCTCTTGGCCTTGGACTATAAAAACCTCTGGTTGCTTCATGCAGATTTCCTCGTCTAGATGACCATTCAGAAAGGCCGTCTTGACATCCATCTGCCATATCTCATAGTCAAAATGAGCAGCAACTGAAAGTAAGATGCGTATATATTTAAGCATGGCTACAGGCGAGAAAGTCTCTTCATAATCGACTCCCTCTCTTTGGGTATAACCCTTTGCAACCAATCTTGCTTTGAAAGTCTCTAATTTCCCATCTACACCTCTCTTTCTCTTATAGATCCATTTACACCCAATAGGTCTAACCTCTTCAAGTGTATCTACAAGAATCCAGACAGAATTAGAGTACATCGACTCCATTTCTTGGTTCATAGCTTCAAGCCACCTTTCTTTGTCAGGATCTTCCATAGCATGTTGAAATGACAATGGATCATCTTCCACTCCATCGGTGACAGCGACATTTGCCTCTTCATCTTGACGATAGCGGTGGGGTAGTTTAACTACCCTCCCACTACGTCGAGGTGGTATGATATCTTGACTTGGTTCAATGGTTTCCTTATTAACTTTAGTTGGACTTCGAATGATCTCATCATTGAGTAACTCCTCGAGTACTGTCTTACGTCGAGGCTTGAAGTTAGTCATATAATCATCTTCAAGAAAGATGGCATTTGTCGATACAATTACCTTTTTATCTTGAGGATCATAAAACCAACCTCCTCTCGTTCCCTTGGCGTATCCCACGAACAAACACACTTTTGAACGTGGATGCAATTTTCCAGTCTTTCCTTCCAGAACATGTGCTGGGCATTCCCATATGCGAAAATGAGATAAACTAGGTTTTCTCCCATTCCACAACTCTAGAGGTGTTTTAAGGATTGACTTTGATGGCACTGCATTCAAAATGTAAGTGTTTGTCTCTATTGCATAACCCCAAAACGAGATTGGCAGTGATGAGTAGCTCATCATCGATCTTACCATATCAAGAAAAGTGCGATTTCTCCTTTCAGCAATACCATTTTGCTGAGGGGTACTAGGTGCAGTGAGTTGGTACAAAATACCATGCTCTAACAAATAATCTTTGAACTCGGTATCAAGATACTCGCCGCCTCGATCTGATCGAATACACTTTAAAGATTTACCTATTTGCCTTTCGGCTTGCGCATGAAATTCTTTGAACTTTCCAAAAGTCTCGGATTTTCTATGCATGAGATAAATATATCCATACCTTGAGTAATCATCAATAAAAGTAACGAAGTACTCATAACCACCTCTAGCTTGTGTAGTCATGGGACCACATACATCACTATGTATAAGCTCTAGTGGTCCCTTGGCCCTATTGCCCTTTGCAGAGAAAGGTCTCTTAGTCATTTTTCCTTCTAGACAAGATTCACAAACTGGAAGAGTGCCAACAATTAGCTCTCTTAGAGGACCATCCTTTACAAGTCTGTTTAATCTTTCTAAGGAAATATGCCCTAACCTTAGGTGCCATAGATATGTTTTATCTTCATGAGAAACCTTTTGCTTTTTAGGTTTGGGATGTTCTACTTTAAACATTTCGACATTAAGCAGTGGTTGTTCATTTGGTCTTAGAATATATAGTCCATTTTCGATTAAAGCAGTACAAATCATACGCCCATTTCTCAAAATAACAATCTCATTATTATCAAAATAAAGCGAATAAAATTGTTCATGCAACTTTGAAACAGAAATCAAATTTCTACGAAAACCAGGAATAAAATAAACATTGTTCAAAACCAAATGTCTATTATTAAATCTAAGTTTAATGACTCCCACTGCTCTTGCCGAAACTACTGCACCATTGCCTACTCTCATCGTGAAGGACCCATCGGCAAGCTCTTCATAAGAACTAAGTAGCTGCAAAGAAGAACAAACGTGATTAGTAGCTCCCGAATCAACTATCCATATAGAAGAATCAATAGTTACTAAACAAGATTCTAGAACAAGTAAATCATATTTACCTTTCTTCTTCTCTTTTAGGTCAGCGAGATATTTGGGACAATTTCTCTTCCAATGACCATCAATCCCACAGTGAAAACATTTTCCTTTGGGCTTTGCAGTGTCACCCTTCTTGTTGCCATTGGAACCATNGATGACTTTTCCTTGACAATATTTGCCTCACCTTCTTGGACTTTTCCAATGGAAATGGCCTCAAAGGTTTGCAACTCGTTGAGCAGTTGTGTCATGTTATAATCAAAGCTTATTCATGACATAGTTGCTCTTGAATTGCAGGAAAGTTGAAGGCAATGATTCCAAAATCATGCTCACTTGCGTACCATCATCTATGGTTGCACCATGGGTCTCAGCCTCAGTGCAGTTGTTGCTCATGTTCAGAACATGTGCTCCAACTGATTGCCCTTTTTTCATCCTTGCATTCATGTCATTTTTAATGGCCTCATGCTTAGATTGACTAGATTGCTGACCAAACATAGCTTGCAGAGAATCCATTATCTCATAAGCATTCTCCACATGCTCGTGCTTAAGCCTAAGCACATCGTTCATTCCAGCTAACATGTAGCCTTTAGCTTTATTGTTTGCCGCAATCCATCGATCATATATTTCTCGTACACTACGAGAAGCATTCAAAGGGGGCTCGGGAGGACACACTTCCGTCAAGACAAATTTGAGATTCTCACAGACGAGTGCAATGTTAATGTTACTCTTCCATTTCAAAAAGTTTTCACCAACCAATTTTTCATTAAGTAAAGCAAGAACGGGAACAGAAGACATTATTGCTGAAATTAATGTGTAAAACAACATTTAATAAATTGAACAAATATCATAGATAACAAATCAATTTAGGAATCATAAATATGATGCATGATACATAATTATTTATTCTACCAATTCCAAGGAAATTTAATCTCACATTTAATAAGCCGCCTTAGGGTCGGACGAATTAAATGACGATTAAATCGAGACTTTCTCTATTAATAAATAAAACACTAAGATATCTCATATCTTCAATTTTATTATTAATTACCTTTTAATTCAACCTAGATGCATTTAAACTATTCAATTGCATCCTTATGAGTGTGACCCACTATTTTGGATTTTAAATTACAATCCATAATTGCCGCCTTAGGGTAGGTAAATTATGAATCATACTAAAAAAATTTTATCCTTTCGGAAACTAAGCCTTGAATTTTGATTTAAATGAAAACCTTCCTTAGGGAGGACGTCCTATGCCTCACTAGGCGCCATTTAAACCTCACGTTGCTTTTGTTAATAGTGGAGGTTGTAGGATTTATTGTCATATATCCTTCTCCCACTCATTATTATATAATAATTAAAGTTTCTCAAACTTTCAATTATTTAATTAAAACATCTTATGATTTAATTATTAAAAATCCAATCTTATTGGTCTCTATGAAATGATATGAGCAATATAATGAATGTCATGATATTTAAATCCAATTTAAACATGATGCATGACATGAAAATTAAATGGCATTTAAATCAAATTTAAACATGATGTCAAATTTATTTATCGGCCTCATACATATATGCAAATTATCACATAATAAACATTATAAAAAATTAAATCTTATTTAAAACAGGATAAGAGGAATATAAAGAATATAAGAGTGAGATATTGTTAAAATTCATGATTTTTAATGGTGTCCAACTTATCGCAATATTAATTGAAAAATAAAATTAACAAATCAAATAAAATAATTTTATTCAATTTCAAATTAATTTTATAAATCAACTAATTGTAAAATCAATATTTTACACTCAATAAATTAAAAAATCAATTTTTAATAAATTAAGTTAAATTGGGATAAACATGTAAAAAAATACTAGGTTTGTCATACAAATCCAAAAAAATAAAAAAAAAACTTATTTTTTTTTAATTATTTCATGGTACTGG
Organism: Primulina huaijiensis; assembly: GCF_012295235.1. Lineage (NCBI taxonomy): Eukaryota > Viridiplantae > Streptophyta > Magnoliopsida > Lamiales > Gesneriaceae > Primulina > Primulina huaijiensis. Next base: position 18,155,404 of record NC_133322.1, on the reverse strand, counting down.
TCCAATTCAAAAAATGGGCCAGATTAAAAAAAATCTGATTTAAATCTGTGCTGACCCAGTTCGAAACTGGGCTATATTTAAATATGTTGTGCTAGTTCGAAACTGGTCTAGATTTTAATATGTGTTGACCCAATTCGAAACTGGTCTAGATTTTAAATATGTGATGACCCAATTTGAAACTGGGCTATATTTAAATATGTTGGGCCAGTTCGAAACTGGTCTACATTTAAATATGTGTTGACCCAATTGGAAACTGGGCTATATTTAAATATGTGCTGGCCTAATTCAAAACTGGGCCAATGTAAAGTAAATTGCCATTTCATAAATTGGTCACTCAGATTTGATTTTTTTTAATTAATTGTTTGGCCCAACTTAAAAATTATTCGGGCCAATTAAAATTGAAGCCCAATGGAAGGAGCGCCTCCTTCCATCTTCTTCCTCCCTTTTACAGATTACAGCCATGGAGGCCATGGGAGAAACAAATTTCAGCAACCACCATCTTCTCCACAATTCGGCGATATCACCGGAGTTTAGCTCGTCCGACGAGCCACTTTACTCGCACGACTGCTCTAACCAGTGAGCATATGTACTGGAGCAATCGCGCTTTCGAGTCAGCGAACGTAAGCCATGGCGGTCGAACCAACCATCGCTCCACACCGCTGCTCTGATTTCGGCAATCGAGAAACATTTTCCAATTAACATGACTTGTGAGGAGATCAAAGTTTGGACAAAGAAGAACTCTTCTTCCTTGCAAAGCTGGACACGATCCATTCCAAACAAACCGAATTTACACAAAAGGTTTATGCATTTCAACAATAAATCTCACTCTCATAAAATTTAAATTCATTTAAGTTATATTCATATGAAAAACAATGGCTCTAATATCATTTGTTGGGAATTAAATATCCTTCGGAACAATTTCGGCTAAAAAATTATTTTCGATCAAATCGAAACACAGCGAAAGCGATTACATAATTTCGTAAATTATAATCGAACANAATAGCCTTCGGAACAATTCCGGCTAAAAAATTATTTTCGATCAAATCGAAACACAGCGAAAGCGATTACATAATTTCGTAAATTATAATCGAACATATGAAAATAAATTAACTATGAATTTAAATAAAAATAATTTAATAGAAAGCTAACCTCTTGTAGTTTTCACTTTTTTTCGCGAATCCGAGATACGTAAAAACCACAGCCTTCCAATACGATCCTTCCTATCGACGGTAGNATATGAATTTAAATAAAAATAATTTACTAGAAAACTAACCTCTTATAGTTTTCACTTTTTTTCGCGAATCCGAGATGCGTAAAAACCACAGCCTTCCAATACGATCCTTCCTATCGACGGTAGTATGTGGGCACTCAAAACCACAAAAGCTAGAAATCAAACTTTTATTTTTATTCTCTACTCTATTTTCAACTCATGAANGCACTCAAAAACACAAAAGCTAGAAATAAAACTTTTATTTTTATTCTCTACTCTATTTTTAACTCATGAACAAGTAGAGAATGAGTTGTATATTTTTCTTGTCTCCCGAAAAGACTACCTAGGATCATATTTATAATATTCAACAAAAGAGGCAAAATCACAATCTAATTGGGATTCAAAACCATCGGCCATATCTTATCAAATCTAAGATAAGGCCAAAAAATCTCACTTGATTTGATTTTATAAATTTACATCTTTTAAAACTCATTTTAAAAGTTATAGGATCTCTAGGATCTTATCAAAATAAATTAGAATATTATTCTAACTTATTTTTAGATATTAAACAATATCTATAATTTATTCACAATAAATTAAAGATATTATAATCAACTTTTGGATATTACCATAATAATCCAAATATATAATTATCACATAATTATAATTTAATATAATTAATATCTTATAATCAATTATATTTATCTCCAAGCTCTTGGAGTTATGGATGTTGAAAAATTATTTAAAAATGTGTTAAATATTTGTGTTGAAAATGTGAATGTTGAATGTTGAAAATTAGGTAAAATTAGGTGTTGAATATTGAAAATTAGTGTGNTGTTTGAAAAGCATATCGGGGACCATGGACTCATAATTAGAAGCTCCAATAAATTAAATAAATAATTAAATTCTTTAATTAATTTATCTACTTTATTAATTCCATAATTACTCCACTAAAAATATGGAATTGAACTCTTCTTCATTATGAAATATCTTACTCTAAAAAATTGAGCAGTCCATTGATATAATCATTACATATGGATTAATCCTCCATAGACAATTCGTAATTGAAGCTAGGAATTTTCCGTTTACCTCTTCAATTACTTCTTATCCTCATTTACCATTAATTCACTAGTGAGTGATTTAATTTATAACTTAATTATAAATTAGTTGGGCCCATCACTCAGTTACATAATTAACAAATGAGGGAATCGTCTTTCTACTTCTCGCAAGAAGGAATGGATTCCATGTCTGTGAATTCATATTCCCAGCCATTTATTTCAAATATAAATCTAAAATGCAAGTAATGAAAAATGCACAATTGCAAATTTTAAACAAGCAAATTAAGAATCATATTGAAATGAACAGGAGTTTATAATCACATCAGGATTAAGATTTGTCCATATATGATCATCTTATGATTTAAATAGAATTTCATATAACAACGGAATTTATTATGAAATATCTAATTAAATCGGTCCTAGTACTACATAATCTCATTATATATAAATGCCCCCCATATAGATGTCTCTACATCGACGTTCCGGATAAGACAGTCATATTCATAATGTTCATGGGCCGCATTAGTGATGTTTTAATTAAAAATCTCATACTTTAATTAATTTCATCACGGACTTAATTTAAGTTTATTATCCATAATTTTAATCTTCGTGTATATATAACTTTTATATATACTAAAATCATTGTTACATCCAATAAACTAGGGATTTTACTATGATATTCATGACAATAATATTTCATGCAAATATGTTCAAAAATAAATATCGTTTTGATTAATAATAAAAGCATAATCTAATTAAAATGCTTTAAGGGCACTATCCCCAACACAATGAACATTTTGAACGTCAAAATTTGTTTTTAATCTTTCGTTGTGCCTTGAGTACGAGAAAACGTTACCCCAACAATATTTTCATTCTTTTATTAATGAGATTCAATGTCAAAATAAAAATATCGGCTGCACAATAGCTCAATTAAAGGTCTTAAGTTGTTTTGATCATATTATCATGTTCAATAAAATGAGATATAAAATAAAAGTTAATAAAGTACAAAATTATTAATAGTTTTAAAATTAGTAATACAGTGACCATACTGAATTGATGCTAGATAAACAAGTATTTGAACTAAAAGTAGGTATCTTGTGAGACATTTTCACGATCTTTATTCTTGAGACGGGTCAACGATACCCATATTTATAATAAAAAATAATATTTTTTAAGAATGATCCAAATAAAATATCTGTCTCACAAAATTAACATGTAAGACGGACCGTCTAACAAGAGCTTTTGTGTAGAATTAAAGATGTAATACCAAATAAATGATAGATGGCTTTAAATTTCATTGTCTATATTTATCCAAATACTTTAATTATCAACTTTGTTAAAAATAAGATCATATGTCTTATAAATTCATCAAACAACTTATAATATAAATTCATCAAACAACGTATAATATATAAAAACTTATAATTTGTTTTACACAAATTTGGTCAAACACCCTCTAAAATAGAAAGTTGATACATACATTGGAATCAATTTTCATTTGTCCAAAAATAGATTTCAAAAAGCATACAAAGTTAGTCAGATTATGATTTGAAGTGTTATTATCATAGGACCATAGTCGTTCTTGGGAAACAATTATCACGTTCTATGAACACAATATAGAACAAATTTGTATTAAAATGATAGAATCTAATTATAGGGAGTCAGACATGAAGTTTAGAGAAAAAAATTTGTGTGTAAAAATAGATATATAAAATATAATAATAAATTTATAAAATTCCAAAATAAATCTATATGTCAATTTAGATAATTAATTTACTTAGACAATAAATCATTTTTATTTGAATTATTTAAACTTAAATAAGAACTTGTTTATAGATTTAAATCCAGTTATATTATTTTCATATCAGAAGTATGTTATTTTATATAAAACTAATTCTATGGTTGTTGTAATTAGTTTAAAACAACTTGTTATTTCTTAAAATAGAGTTAATCGATTGGTAATTTTGGAAAATTATTTTTCATCTGGATAAATTTGACTTCCAAAAAGAGATGTGGTAGAATAAATTTTTGGAAAAATTGTATTTTTGGTCATGTAAATAAATAAATATATATATATATATATTTTATTTTCGTCATCTATTTTGTCATTAGTTTTAGTTTGCTAATTTTTTTTTTATATACAATTGGTTTTATAGCAGAAGACAAAATCGCAAAGAAGTAAACATATACGACAAAAAATTTAATTTTCCCTAAATTTTTTGCAGGAAAAAAGAAGAAGAAGAATTTGTGTATAAATATTAATGAATAATTACTATCATCGATTAATTCTCTATAATTATTTTTATTTGTGTCCCCTTAGTTATATTTCAAAATTTTTAACGGTTGATTATTTTGGAAAAAGATTTAAGCGTCCCCAAAGATTTATCAGAAATCCATGATAATGAGCATGCTTTCTTCTCCATTCTGTCCCTCGTCTACTCCATTCTCTTCGCCTAATACCCGTTTCCCTCTCATCAACAACCGAACCTACCTATACCAATCCCTTGCCTCTGATATTTTTGCATGCAAATGCGCCAGAGAATTACGAGCCCACGATTTGCTTGATACTGTTCCTTCTTCACGAAGCCTTGAAGCTGTCGAAATTTTGAAGAAAAATGGAGAATTGCCAATTACAACCATAACTGACTTTAATCAGACGCTGATGTCTTTAATTGCGTCGGATAAATTTGAAATGGCATTGAAACTGATATCCAAGTTACCATCTTTAGGTTTAGCTACGGATAACTGGTCGTATTCAATTTTGGTATGCTTTTATTGTCAGCTTAATGAACCGATGGAGGCCAAAAATTTACTGGAGCGCATGTTGGGAAATGGGTTTGAGCCCACTGTCGCTACTTTCACTACTTTGATCGATTCATTTTGTAAAATCGGAAGATTGCAAGATGCCTTGCAACTGTTCGACGTTATGTCCAGGGTCGGTTGTCAGCCCACAATCAATACATACAATTGCTTATTGAAAGGCTTGTGCTATGTTGGGAAAGTAGAAGAAGCTTATGACTTGCTGACGAACATCAAAAGATCTTCTTTAAGTCCGGATGTTTATACCTACACCGCAGTGATGAATGGTTTATGTAAAGTGGGCAGGTCAAATGAAGCATTGGAGTTACTGGATGAAGTTCTACAAATGGACTTGACTCCCAATGTGGTTACTTATAACACTTTGTTGAATGGGTTCTTTAAAGAAGGAAGGCCTTTAAGTGGTATTAGCTTGTTGAAGGGAATGAAGGAGAGAAATTGCAGGCCAGACTACATAAGCTATAGCACAGTGTTCCATGGATTGATTAAATGGGGAAAGATTAGAGCAGCTTTGGGGGTCTATAGGGAGATGGTTGAAATTGGTTTTAGAACCGATGAAAGGATGTTGAACACCTTGCTGAGAGGGGTATGCAGACGTTCTCGGGAAGAGAGAGAGCTGGTGAAACATGCGTCTGATTTGTTTGATGACATGAGGAATGGCCAATACACTATCTATCCTTGTGCGTATGATCTGGTGGTAGAAGCCTTGAGCAATGGAAAGGAGTTGGACAAAGCTTTCATGATTTTGAATGAGATGGTCATGATCGGACACTCTCCTCGTACATTCACCTTTGGCGTTGTCATTCAATCATTTTGTGGTACCAGTGATGTTGACAAGGCATTATTGGTTTTGATGCTGCAGCACAAGCCTTGTGCTAATCATTATGATGTAGTGATTGGTGAGTTGAATCGACAAGGTCGCTCTGTAGATGCATGTTATGTTTATGGCTCGGCATTGAAAAGAGGGGTGGCGCCTAAAAGGAAACCGGCATTTAAATCTTTGCCCACCAAGTGTACATGAACATAGTGCCTGCTGCGATTATTATTGTTAATTCCTTTGCCCTTTTCCAATCTTTAGCTTTTAAGCCAACTTTCAACAATGAAGTGGATAACATGTCAAAGATGACGTCATCGTGAAGTATATGGAACGTCAGTTGCAATTGATTAATTACATGAAGAAATAAAGCCAACAAAGAAAGCAACCCAATGATATGATGATTGCTACAAAAGCAAATATAAGATCATCTTTAGCTTATTATGTTATCTTGGTGTAACATTAACTTCAAGTAATTCCTACATCAAATACAAAAATCATCTCTAAACTTACACTAAAAATAATTTCAAAATATTATCTATTATTTTATCAACAACAACTAATTTATTTCACAAAAGAATTTTAAACACAATAAATAAAATATGTATAATATCTAAAATAATTTCTATATCGATATTCGTTAGAAATATTATTGAATTAATAACTTCTTGTATCTAAACATAAATTTCTCTTTACTCATCGTTCCTCAAAATGTTTGTTTGAGCTCCCTAATCATTTANATATAATTACTTAACTGTTAAAAAATTACAATTACATAAAAATAATCTGAAGATAAATTACTAATATAGAACAAATATTAAAATGATGCTTATAAAATAAAAATAAAACACAAATATTCAAGTTTTAATTAAATTTATTTAAACAATTAATTTAATTAGTTCAAATATTAAATTTTATTGAGTTACATAATTAAACTTAGGGCAAACTATTAATAACTCCTTGTATCTAAACATAAATTTATCTCTACTCATCGTTCCTCAAAATGTTTGTTTGAGCTCCCTAATCATTTAAAATTTTCAAAAATATCATCAATCTTCATAATTATGGTATGTGTCATTGTTGTACATATCGAGCATGTTCTTAAAAGCATATGGCCCAAAAAAATGCAGCTACACAAAGTTCTCAACATGTATACCATGATTCAGATTATTTATTTTTTTATGGCCCATGATGCTTCCGTAAAATAAATTGAACAGTTTATCTCTTTGATCGGAGTACCGTCGAGTTATATCCACCGTGTTTTACAAACCGATCCTCATAGTCTAACCACACAGTCGCAACTAATAGTTCCTGGAGTAGATTCCTTCAATAGAACCTAACACAGCTATATTTCACTTCCTACCTCAGAGTGTATTGGAAAGTAGTTCAATTTGAAAATAATACATGAGAGAGGCAGTAATACTGTCTTTTATTTCAAACTTACAATTTATTAATACATGGTAATCTTTTGTAGAGGAGGAGGAACTTGTTGAACTACTTATAGTAGCCGGAATACAACACATAAACTTAGAAAGAGAAATATTACAATTTATTTGAAAAAAAAATGTTGAATGATGTCTTCATTTTCCTTCTGCCTTGGTATTTATAGAAGTCTTGGTGGATTTTAAATCTCGACTTCAAATCTTTTGAATTATTCAGCCAGTTGTGGTCGACGACATCATGTGAGTGGTGGTCCTTTCAACCACTAGTTAGTGGCTTATCTTTATATGTGGTTGAGTGGTTCATCTTCCACTAATTATTGATATCATCTTTTAGTAGTGGTTTATCCTCCACTAATGGAGTGGTTTGATTACATGCCTACTTTATCTTTGTCGTGAAATCTTTTGCTTTGTAAGGTCCCTGAGGAAATTGCTTTTTGTGTGGTCCTTCACAACTCAGTCATGTTTCTACGAGATGTTTTCGGTCAGATCTTGGTCGAAAACATTTTCCAAATTTTGGCCCCATATGATTCGGGCATTCTGGGTAGATGTTTTCTAACACTACAAGAAATTTCCTAATCAACAACACACATACGACAACGGTTTTTACTAAAACCGTTGTCGTATACTATTTAACAACGGTTTTAGTGAAAACCGTTGTCGTAGAGCGTTTTTTTTAAGCAAAAGACAACGGTTTTCTAAAAACTTTTAACGTTTTTTTGGAAAGAACCGTTGTCTTTGACCGTTTTTTTAGTGTCAAAGACATTAGCGTGTTTTTTTGGACAATCGACAACAGTTTTCTAAAACCGTTTGTCCATTAGCGTGTTTCTTGGACAAACAACAACGATTTTTTTTAAACTGTTGCTATATTTAGTGATGGTTTTAGGAAAACCGTCGCAATATTGAATTAACGACGGTTTATTAGCGACGGCTTTGCAAAATCTTTGCTATATATAGCAACAGTTTTAAACAAACCTGTCGCAATTTTTACATTTGCGATGGTTTAATCAAAACCGTCGCTAAGTTTAGCGACAGATTTTTAAAATCGTCGCTATATATAACCGTCACAATTTTTAAATTAGCGACGGTATTTGACAAACCGTCGCAAATAGCGGCGGTTTAAAAAATTGCCGTCGCTAATAGCGACGGTTTCTGTAATGTCCTGAAAATTTGAAGGGTCACGTAAACCACATGCATGCAAGTTATTAAATTTTTTTGGTATTTTATTAAATTGTTTTAAAGTTTTAAATGCGTTTTTAATTCATTAATTATGTGTTTAATTATTTTTATTCATTTTTTGCATAATTCATGCATGATAGGATTTAATTCATGAAATTTTAGAAATTCATGCATTAGGGTTTTCTAAGTGCATTTTACGCTCTAACGAGGAGCGGAGACCGTAGAATTTTCAGGAAAATTATTTTATTACACGATTTATTTTTATAAATTAATATAAGGTGTTTTTAAGTGGATTTTTCAAAAATGGGAACTTTTGGGTATTTTTACCCGCATGATTTTAATTTTTAACGGTACGCTAATTTTATCAAATCGAGGGACTTTTTAAAAGTTCGGCTAATATTTTCAAAATCTTTCCAACACGAATTATTTTTCGGGAGTGTGTTTGGATGTAATGGGCCTACTTTTAAGCTTGTTGGGCCTAAAATCTTTTATTTGGTTTTAATTATCAATTAAGGCCCATTAGTTACTTGATAACTATTTAAATAATACTAATTAAACCTAAAACTCATCTTAACCTTACCCTAATCATTCCTCTTAGCTGACACCTCCCTCAACTGCACTTTTCCCCTCGGTTTCCCCATCAGCAGCCCAAGGAAATCATCGGCCACTCCAATTCTTTCATAGAAAAATTCTCTCGGGTCTCCTTTATATCGTTTTGCTCTCCAAACATCTTAAGGCACGCATTGTATCATCTTTTATGCATCATACACGATATATATATGTTTTTATATGCTTGTTCATTCATGAAATTCTCGATCCAGCAACTGTACATGAGGATTTATTGGTTTTGCCTTGTTCCATGCATCTCCACGAGGACCACTCACGTTTTCTGATTTGTTGTGCAAGGGCTGCGAGTGCTGGTCATTTAGGGGCTGAGCAAGGTGATGAGATGATGTTCTGGGGTTAGAGTTTAAGGCAGATTGCGGTATGATGAAGAGCCGAGGAGTTGAGCGTATAGGGTCTCGTTTTGGGATGGGGCTCGGACCAAAGGTGCAACTGACGGGGTGAGGGCATCTCCATGTCGTGGAATGGTCTCTGATGAGTCTGAGTCACGATCTGGGGTTGGATCGAAGCGTTTAATACCTCTTTTTTCATTCTCTGGACAGTTGGTCGAGATATGACCTCTTGCTCCACATGTCCAGCAATTACAGTCCTTGAAACGTTCATTAGCTCGAGCATGAGCTCTTCTGAAAGTTTTCTTTGTAGGTGTTCTTCCTGTGCTTCGAGAAGTACTCGATGCCTGGGATGATGTCCTACTCCTTGATGGTCTGATTCTTTGTCTAGATTTGTAAGATCTGGCTTTCTGTCTAGACCATACTGTTCTTGGTTTCCAAAAACTTCTTCCACTTCTAGCATAAGGATGAGTCCTAAAACCTTTCCTTTTATGCTTCTGTGGTTTATTTCCAATAATTGTTGGAAGATCATTTTCCTTACAACACAAAGGAGTACGTTTATTAATACCACTTAAACGTTTGTAATTCTTTTGTAATGCTGCCAAATGGCACCATTTCGCCAATTTTCCTTTAAGGAAAGAGGCTCTTCGTGCCAATGTATCTGGATTTCCAGATACATATTCCCTTATGAGCATTTCTCTCCAAGGACTTGGCATCTTTGCGAAGAATAGTTGCATTGCTATATCTTCTTCAACTCTTGAATTCAATCTATATTTAGTGAATAACATAATGTATTCATCCACCAAACATATGTCATGTAATTCAAGACTATACAGAGCTTGAGTATATTTCTTCCTCTTCTCTGTATCTGGACTATTAAAATAATCTACCCCTAAATTGAGCTTTAAAAAGGATAGTCATTCTTCCGGCTATCTCGCTTAGAGATTCTCCAGCTAGGACTGACTCTTTGGTTTCCACCGAAGTCATGTCCCAAGCAATTTTCACTGATCCCATAAGGCTCATTTCCAGGAGTTTAATGAATCTTTCTTTGTTGAGATCAAGTGTACCTGCTGCGATTCTCATAGCAGATGTCCGATCCAATCGTCTATGAGTTCTTCTCTGTTCTTAAAATCTAATACATCAAGGTTAAGCATAATCCCGTAAGGATGTATAGGATCTAAAACAGTTTTTCCATAGGGTGTTTGGTGCAAGGGAATTTGATTTCTCCTTGTCCTTGTTCCCGCTGGGTGTGATCCTCCACCAGTATGGAAATCTGATTGAGATTCTCTCATGTTTACATTCTGAGATCCCACACTTTCTCTTGGTGGTTCCTGAGAAGATGACCAAGTTATAGCAGGTGTTGCACCTCCTGCTGTGTTCATCTTCAGATCTACAACTTTGAGATTTGCGAAAGATTCCACAATCTCTTGTAGATCTTCTAGACCAATCCTTTCTAAGGTTGTCATCAGATTAATTTCTTCTCTGAGACCGATTTAATTAGCTTGATCATCTTTTCTTCTTCAGTTAAAGGTTTTGACACCACTCTGGCCTTTCCTTGTTGATGTAACAAGGGCTCAGTGCCAAATGATGGCGGTAACCATCATCCTGAAGTTCTTTTACTAGAACTTGGTTGTTGTTCTAGTTTCTGAATTCTTGTTTGAATATCCTCTATTATTCCAAGAATTTCTTCCTGGTTTTCAAGGATTTTCTTAACTCGTTGCGGTTCAAAGTATAGCATATTGCCATAATTTTGTACCGTCTTCTGGATTTCCCTAAGATCTGAAGAGATCTTAAAAGAATCTGATACTATCTCCATAAACTTATTTGTTTGAATCATAAGTTTACCTGAGGGTGCTGAATATTCCTTTTCTGCTCCTGATATCTAACAATAGTTAGATGCTCTTATATATATTCCAAAATATTGGAATAGTCCTTGTAAATTATTTTTCTCGAACCTAAGTTCGGATTCATAATTTTTTCAAAATTCTCCTCCTCAAACATTTTGTTTCTCTATAAAAATAAATCATGTGTTTGAAATAAAATCAACCTTTAGCTCTGATACTATTTCGAAAGCGCGGGGATCAATTCAAATTAAAATAGGGAATAAGAGTAATTTTGGTCAAATTTTCTCTCACCAGGGAGTTGGGGCAAAATCTAGTTTGGTTTAGGGACTGAACTTCAATTTGCCCTTGTATCTTTCAAAATGTGTGCTCAGGCTTCCGTCATCATTCAAAGGGCTTAGTAGTCTTGTCTCCCTTGAATTCAATAATGTTAAAATCAAAACTCAGTAGCTTAATTTCCAAGTCTCCTTTCCTCGAGCGTGTGGTGATAAGAAACCATTTCGACACATTCAAAGCCCTTCGAATATGTGCCTCTAAACTTAAAAAATTTCTCTTTCTTGGCTCTGCCTCTTCCATTTATTTTGTAAATGTTCCCCTCCTCGAGGAAGTCCATATTGTGCTCGTCCGCAGATCTGATGAAATACTTCCAGGGAAAGTGAAACAGGATAATTTTATGAAATCCCTTGCCCAGTTATCATCCATCACAAAACTGGTTCTTAATGGTTTTCTTCGACTAAACATTGCTTTTGATCAGTTTTTTTTATATGTTTATTCAATGGATCCATTTCTTTCTATATATCTAATCTGAATGAATAGATAGGTTCCTTTGCATCCATTATTTGAATTGTCTTCATTTACTAGCATTCATCATAATTTAAATGCTACAAAGATTTTATCTGCGTTAATAAATATTTAATGTTTCATATCAAGATTATAATAGTCATATTGGTTAATTAAATACAATAAAATTCATATTTTTTCTATTTCCGAAGTTGTGCATTTAAAAGCTATTGGAAACTTAATTTCGGCTGTTTGACAAACAATTTATATATTGGAACTAACTGATCAAATATTCGAACTATACAGATTGCCTAACTGAAGAGTATCGCGTATATTATCTAAGGCAACTGAATNGATCAAATATTCGAACTATACAGCTTGCCTAACTGAAGAGTATCGCGTATATTATCTAAGGCAACTGAATCCAGCTGAACTGAACTTTCGAAGAAAACCAACGGATCAGTTGGAAACTCATCAGTTGAACTTGACTGGATTCTCGAAGACATCTGACTGATTTGTTGGAAACTGATCAGTTGATTCTCTCAGCAACAAGTTAATCAGCTACTACTTATCAGCTGAACGCTCAGCTATACACGTCATCGAATGAAAAGGACACTCAACCGACAACAGTACAAGCAGACTGCAACTCGTAGTAGAACGCCGCATTTCAGAGTCTACAGTGTATGAATGTCAGGAGAATATCGACATGGCAATCAACGGATATAATATTCAAATGTTTTATCAAGTTACCGTTGGAAGAGAAGCCTATAAATAGGCGAAGAGAGCAGCTGAAGACACACGAAACAACCACGAACGAAGCAACTATTTTACTCAAGCTGTTACGCTGCTAAAATCTCTACTCAAAAGCTCACATTTACTAGCTTTATCAGTAGCATTCAAGGCTACATATTTGAACTTGTTAGCACATTGTAATTTCAGTTATCTTGTCAAGTTGTGCTAAGATCAGTCACGAACTAATATACCAGTTGTAACTAAGAGTTTCAGTTTTGGCATTGATAAGACCAAACTGAAGTGGATCAGTACAATCATTGTATTCGATCAAAGTCTTTTAGTGGAAATCCTATCTTCGTGATAAAAGGGGTGACGTAGGAGTTATTCCATTCTCCGAACATCCAGAAACAAATCGCGTATATTTTATTTCAGTTATCTTTCATTTAAGTTATTCTATCTTTCAGTCAGTTTACTTCCGCAACTTTTTTTCAGTAAAACTGATTGTTATCGACTGACGAGATACCGAGTATCAGTTTGTCACAGAACTGAACTCAAATTTTCGAGAAACGAACATAATCCGTGAGTGTTTATTCAACCTCCCTTCTAAACACTTCTCATATTATCACCGATCCTTTCAAGTGGTATCAGAGCAGTTGTATCTCGTCTCAGAATATTTATACTCTCAAACTGATCATTATGTCTTCCTTCAATAAGATCCCTATGTTTTCCAGAGAGGACTTTGATTACTGGAAAATAAGAATGCAGGCTCATTTAGCTGCACAAGATGACGATATGTGGTACGTTATCATTGACGGACCAATGAAGATTTTGAAAGCCAATACAGCAGTGGCTATTACTGAAGGGGCACCTCACCGAATAGAAAAGCCCAGGGATGAATGGACTATAGAGGACAAAAGGAAAGCAAATCTGGATAATGTAGCAAAGGACATACTGTACAAGACACTGGACAAAGTAACTTTCAGCAAGGTCAAGATGTGTAAGATAGCTAAGGAGATTTGGGAAAAGTTGATCCAGCTGTGTGAGGGAAATGAACAAACCAAAGAGAACAAACTTTCTGTTACTGTTCAGAAGTTTGACAATATCAAGATGAGAACTGGAGAATCGATGCATGAGTATGATGAGAGAGTCAGTTGCATCATTAATGAGCTCAATGCACTTGGAAAAGTGTATACCAACAAAGAAGTGGCATTAAAAGTGATCAGAGGTCTTCCCAAGGATTGGGACGTAAAGACCATGGCAATGAGGGAATCCAAGGATCTAAATAAGGTTGAGCTTCATGACCTATTCGTTGATTTAAAGGCCTATGAGTTTGAGCTGCAAACTCGAGAAGGAGAGCCATCCACTCCAGCAGTCACAACTGCATTAGCTGCTGTAAGAACAGAACCAATTGGTTCAGTCGAGAAGTCTGCAGATCAACTGAGCAATGATGCTATGTCATTGTTCATCAAAAAATTCGGAAGATTTATGAGGAAAAATCAAGGGAACTTCCAGAAGAATTATCAGAGAAATAATTCTAAAGATGAATCAAATGTTTGCTACAACTGTTGCAAACCCGGTCACTTCATTGCTGACTGTCCCAAACCCAAGAAGGACAGTCAGGGCTCGACTGAAAGAAGAAAGAAGCAATATGAGCATAGAAAGAGATCCAAGGATTATAAGAAGTTTTCCAAGGAAAAAGCATGAGGTACTCTTAGCTGAAGAAACTAAATCTAAATGGGCAGAAACTGACAGCGAGGAGTCAGAGCCAGAAACCTCATGCAGTTCCAGTGATGGTGAAGAGGAAGTGAAGTGTCTAATGACTGATGATACAGAAGAGGAGTCAAGCAGTCAACAGGTAACAGGTACAATCAAGGAATCAATTTGGTACTTGGATAGTGGATGCTCACGACACATGACAGGAAATGCAGACTTGCTATCTCAACTGATCAAGTACAATGGACCAAAAATCAGTTTTGGAGATAATTCAAAAGGTAAAACTATGGGTAAGGATAAGCTTATCCATTGTAACTTTATCATTAATGATGTTTTATTAGTCGAGAATCTCAAGTATTATCTGATTAGCATCAGTCAGTTATGCGATAATGGGTTCTCAGTTCAGTTTGACAAACACTCTTGTTCGGTCAAAGAATCAACTGATGAGGTTAGTCTAACTGGAAAACGATGTGGAAACACCTATAAAGTGAGTTGGAATGATCAATCTTATGCACCAGTATGTTTTATTGCTTCAAAAATTTCTAAAAACTGGTTGTGGCATAAGAGATTGAACCACCTGAACTTTAAATCTATTGCATATCTGAGTAACCACGATCTTGTAACTGGTTTGCCAAAAATGGATTTTGTCAAAGATAAAATTTGTCCAGCATGTCAGTTTGGTAAACAAGTAAAATCTTTTTTGAAAAACAAAGGCCGTAAATCTTCTTCCCGATGCTTAGAACTGCTACATATGGATCTATTTGGTCCAATACCAATCATGAGTTTAGGGAGAATGAAATGCACCTTGGTGGTTGTGGATGATTTTTCAAGATTTACTTGGGTTATATTTCTCAAATCCAAAGACCAAACTGCTGCACAACTGATCAAGCTTTTCAAAAGATTATTAAATGAGAAATCAGTTGGAATTGACAGAATCAGATCCGATCGAGAAACTGAATTCATCAATCAAATTCTTTCAAATTTTTTAGAAAATGCTGGAATTAAGCATGAGCTCTCAGCAGCTAGAACTCCTCAGCAAAATGGTGTAGCTGAAAGGAGAAATCGGACCCTTAAAGAAGCTGCTAGAACAATGCTTGCTGATTCGGGCATTTCTCAAAGGTTTTGGGCAGAGGCAGTAAACACTGCGTGTTATACTCAGAACAGATCGATGATTAATAAGAATCATATGAAAACACCATATGAGATCTGACATAGAAGAAAAAGTGTGGTTTCCTACTTCAAAATATTCGGCTGCAGATGTTTTATCCTCGACAATGGCAAAAATCATTTAAAAACCTTTGATGAAAAATCTGCAGAGGGAATATTTCATGGATATTCTTCAGTTAGCAAAGCATATAGAGTTTTTAATAAAAAATTCTTTGAATGTTGAAGAATCTATCCATGTTGTTTTTGAAGAAAACGCTCTAACTGATAAGCCAACTGATCCAGTTGAGCTAATTGATAGATTTACAGAGATCAGCTTGGAGGATGATGATGAAGAAGACAATCATATCAATCACAACAACCTCCAAACACCAGAACCAGAAGTGTTAGAGCAACTAGGTGAACAAGAAGCTATTCCTGATGTTCAGTTGGAGGAGCCTACTGAGAATATTCAACTACCAACTGATGTAGCTCCAACTGATACAGAAGCAGTTGCTAACTTGGATACAACTAACGCTGAACTCAGATGGAAGAAATCACACCCTCCGGAATTGGTGATAGGTAATCCATCTGATCCGGTAAGAACAAGGAATCAGATGCTTAATTTATTCATTCATTCAACTTTTGTATCACAATTGGAACCTAAGAAAACTGATGAAGCTCTTGCTGATCCAAACTGGATAAATGCAATGCAAGAGGAGCTGAATCAGTTTACCCATAACAATGTTTGGAACTTAGTTCCAAGACCAGATTCAAAAACTGTTATAGGTACAAAATGGGTGTACAGGAACAAATTGAACGAAGATGGTTCAGTTGTGCGCAACAAGGCGAGACTGGTAGCACAAGGATACAAGCAAGAAGAAGGAATTGATTATGATGAAACATATGCACCAGTTGCAAGACTGGAAGCTATAAGAATATTCCTTTCCTATGCATCATTCAAGAACTTCAAAGTCTACCAGATGGATGTGAAGAGTGCGTTTCTAAACGGTCAGCTGCAGGAAGAAGTCTATGTGGAGCAACCTCCAGGTTTCATCAATCATGTTTTTCCTGATCATGTCTATCATTTGAACAAAGCCTTATATGGTTTGAAACAAGCTCCAAGATCTTGGTACGAAACTCTTTCAAAATTCCTAACTGATCATGACTTTTCAGTTGGATCAGTTGACAAGACCTTGTTCAAATTCTCTAAGAATGATCATATTTTACTTGTTCAAATTTATGTTGATGATATCAGATTTGGGTCAACGAACCCCAAATTATGCGAGAAGTTTGCTAGGTTGATGCAGGACAAATTCGAAATGAGCATGATGGGTGAAATGACATTTTTCCTTGGACTGCAAGTGAAGCAACTGGAAACTGTTATTTTTATCAGTCAGACCAAATACACGAAGGAGCTGCTCAAGAAATTTGGCATGGAATCATGTTCAGCAACAAGCACTCCCATGAGTTCATCAGTCAAATTGGACAATGATCAAGGGTGAATATCAGTTGAGGCGAAACTATACAGAGGTTTAATAGGTTCATTATTGCACCTAACTGCTAGTCGTCATGATATTGTATTTGTTGTATGCATGTGTGCTCGATTTCAAGCAAATCATAAGCAATCGCATTTCTCAGCTACCAAAAGAATTTTAAAATATCTCAAGGACACACAAAATGTGGGATTATGGTATACTAAAGACTCTACTTTCAATTTAGTTGGATATTCAGATGCAGATTACGCAGGATGTAAGCTAGATCGAAAAAGCACCAGTGGATCTTGTCAGTTTTTAAAAGACAGACTGATCTCTTGGTTCAGCAAAAAGCAAACATCCATAGCTACTTCCATGACTGAAGCAGAATATCTTGCTGCTGGAAGCTGCTGTGCTCAACTGCTCTGGATTCAGCAACAACTGAAAGACTATGGAGTTGACGCTAAAGAATCGCCCATATTCTGTGATAATACAAGCACGATTGCTATCACGTATAATTCAGTTCTTCACTCAAAGACCAAACACATAGATGTCAGGCATTACTTCATCAGAGATCATGCCTTGAAGAAGGACATCAGACTGGAATACGTCTCAACTGAGCAGCAAGCAACTGATATCTTCACCAAACCATTTCCCGAGACTAAGTTTTCCCACTTTCGCAATATACTTGGTTTAATTGATTTATTCTAATCAGTTTTACTGCTTATATCTCAGTTGATAATTTATTCATGTCATTTATCTAATTCTTAACTGATATCAGCTTGTTAGGTTGTTATTTGTCAGCTATTATGATTCAGTTCGACATTTACTTTTCAACTGATGAAATTAACTATTACAGGAAAATAAAAGACAAAGTAAAATCAAAATGAGCTTTTTATTCATTTAAAGAAAATTTTACGGATTACATTGAAAAATTCCTCTTCAGCAAAAGACCTCCATTTGTTCATCCAACGGGATATATCTCCAGTGGAAGTCTTAAGGAAGCTATCAGAGACAGCTATACACTCCATGATCTTCCTTTCCTTGTGGAGCATTAGCTGGTAGACATAGTCATCTTCAAAGAGATTCACCGTCTCGGCAACGTGCAAACGATCCTGATATTTCTCCAGTTTTGCCAACAATCTAGGAGTGTTAGCTTCTCCACATTCATAGAGGAACTGGAGTCCTTGCAACTCCTCCTAGTAGTGTAGGATCTTTTGGAAGACTTCATCTTCCATATCAGTTTTCCGCTTTTCCAGAGCTGTGGTCATGAACTCTTCAGCGATATCTGGAGTCTTTGAGCTACTTGCACCTGCCATTTTAGCTGCTGAATATTATTAACTGATATGCTTGGAACTAACTGAGCTACTCTTATTTATAGCGCATGGTCAAGGAAGATGAACGGGCTAAGTCGCTACAGCAGACGATTAACCTTCTAAGCATAAGATTTATATTTAATTCGTCTTGCTTAAGTTCTCGTAATCTTTATATGCACGTATTAAGGGGGAATATTGGTTTTTAAGAGGTTAACTGAGAAGACAAGCGTTAGTAAATCTTCAACTGAAAGGACACAGTTTCACAACTGATCGTTCAGTTGATTATTTCACTAATCTTCTCACATACGTTAACAAATTAAGCAGTTTATATTCCAAATTAAGTGACGTGGCTGATTATCAAGCATTAAATGCTATCTTTCAACTAATGATAGGTTCTAACGTGGACCATTTTAATCCATGTATTTTCAACACACGATTTTACCACACGCACACACGTCTTTACCAAAAATTTCCTGGACTGACACGTGTCCAATAATTCGAACAATCACGTACATAAGTACTTTACCCGCCCCATTTCAGTTTTTCTTCCTTACGCTTATCTAAATTTCTCAGAGCAAAAGCAAATTCAAGCCCTCTTTTTCACAGGAAATCATTCAGTTCAAATGGCCAACCAGATTCCAGCACACATGTTGAATGCTATGGCGATCAATTTCGATTCAGTCTTATCTGTCAAAGAAGCCAACGTCAAGAATGTATTTCTGAAGCTTCAATCAGCAGGACTCACAACATTTTTGGGACAATCTTCCCAAGAGATCTATCCGAAGGAACTACTTGATTTTTACTCCAATGGTTTTATCAATCCTGATGGAAGCATCACCTCTACTTTCAATGGTCAGTTGTTGACCATATCTGAAGAATATTTTGGAAAATTATTTGTGTTACCTTCTGATGGATTGGCACACCTTGCTGATGTCAAAGCATCAGATGTCGAAGAAATGCAAACCCTTCTTTCTGCTGATGGACGGAAAATTAAAGTTTCTGATCCAAAGAAAGAACTGAAGCATGAAGTTCAGTTGTTGGCTAATATTGTAGCCAAGGGGCTATTGGCGAAGGCAGGATCCTTTGCTGCTTTAACTTTGGAAAAATTTCAAGCCATTACTGTTATTATGGCTGATCAAATACTCAACTGGAAGCACCTTATTTTCAATATCTTGAAGAACATGTTTCAATCCACCAAGCAGTCCAAAGGATTCGCTGTTCAGCTGAGTTATCTGTTGAAAGTCAAAGGGTAGGTGGCTGATGATTCAGAGAGATCATCCAAATTCAAAGTTTCCAATGCCTAGAATATTCTGCCGCCCAAGGCCAAACTGGATCTTACTCCAGATCAGTTCATCAAGATCAAAAAGGAGATTGGGGCAAAGCAGGCTGCTCCCAAGTCTGTGAAAAAGACTAAAACCCTGGCTCAACTGAAGACCTCGAAGAGGAAATTGATTGTGAGTGAATCAAAATCGGAGAAAACTCCATCTCCCAAGGTTCCCAAGAAGCCTCGAACACAGAAGACCAAACAAATAGCTTCACTGGAATCTATCGCTACTGAAAGGCTAAAATCTTCGGACGCTCAACAGCTTATTCAGGCTATTCCACTCAAAGCCGTTCCAGCTGAAGTTTCAGCAAGAGATCAGTTGCCTCAAACAACTGATCCATCCAAGAAGATCATCACCTCAGCCGGTGAAAAGGAGTCAGCTAGGGCCATATCTTCTCTGACAAATGTAAATCGCCCTACTATCTTTGCTCCTGCTCGACCACAGGTATCACTATTCGAGAGTTGGTGGAAACTACTCGTTCGAGACTGAACATTCCACACATTCTCACTGATGAGAAAGGCAAGGGCAAGTTGATTGAAGAGCCCAGGCCAACAAATGCAATCCAAACCCATATTGACCTTATTTGGGAACAGGTTAATGCATTTGCAGCGTCCAAACTGAAAACTTATGAAACTTGGACTATGTATAGAACTCACATTTTTTCCAAACAGTTGAAGAGGAAGTCTCAGCTGAAGAAGTTTATCAGGTTGGAAGAAATTGTTTTGAGGATAGTCAAAGCTGCTACTATTGTGCAGGCTTTGGAAGGGAAAAATTACTTCTTTGATCTGATGAGAGCCAAAAAGTTGGCTCAACTGGTTGAGAAGCTGAAGGCTAACTACATTCCTACGAATCCAACTGCTTACAATGATCGAGCCGTGCTTACTCAGTTGGATTCAGATCTTACCTCTTTGCACATACAGATAAAATTTTGGGAACAAGATCAGGAATTAGTTCATCATGGAGGGTCTTCAGAAGAAGAAGAAGAAGAAGAACCCTCATCACCGAATAAAGAGCCAGCTCAGGATGTGCCTCAATCCTCTGTTGCTGATCCTCCAATGTACTCTGAAGCTGACCTGTTACTTGCTAATATCGGTGAAATTATTCAGTCAGTAGTACAGGAATCTCAACCAGATGAACTTATTTCTGAATCAATTGATCATTCAACTGATCGAGCAGTTCTAGAGGCTCCCATTTTACCTGAAGAGCCTGTTCAGCCTACTATCACTGTTGAACCAGTCGATCAAACTGATGTGCCACTTCAGTCACCTGATCAAGGAATTGTTGAAAATGTGGAGGCTCAGTTGCTCAACTTTGAAAATATTCCAACTAACGAGCCAGCCCAAGTTTCAGCTGATTCTCAAGCAGAAGCACCAGTTGATGATCCTCCGACTGAAGATCCCACAGATGTGCATATTCAACAGGACAGTTTAGTTGCTGCTCAGGATCCGTCTTCTCCTCCCCAGATCAAATTGGAGTCACTGAATCAGTTGTTCCAGAACAGACTATTGCAGAGACAGTTATATCTGATAGGACCTTAGTGGTCTTTGATCCAGTCTCCAAAGAACAAGAACCTGGAACTTCTGGACAGTTACCTCCTCATTCGTCTACAGATCTTGAAGTAGTTATTGAAGAAATTCAAGATATTCAGAATAATATGGAAAAAATGCTTTCTGCCATTTCTCAGATTCAGCGAACTCAACTCGCTCATACTCTGAAATTGGAACATGCTGAAGTATTCAATTCAGA
Source organism: Primulina huaijiensis (assembly GCF_012295235.1). Lineage (NCBI taxonomy): Eukaryota > Viridiplantae > Streptophyta > Magnoliopsida > Lamiales > Gesneriaceae > Primulina > Primulina huaijiensis. Next base: position 18,133,863 of record NC_133322.1, on the reverse strand, counting down.
GAAACTGAAGGCAGTTCATGCTACTGTAACCTCTCTTTCCTTTGCAATTGAAGAAATCAGGAAGAATAGAGGCCTAGCTGAAAGTCTCTCCGTCACCCAAGATGTGATCAGCACTAGAGTTAACTTTCTGGAGACATCTGTTACCAGAAAGATAGACTTGATGCAGACAACTGTGCTTAATGCAGTTGCAGACGTAGCCACTTCTGTTAAAGTTCTATGAACCGATGTAAAAAGATTATCTATCAGAATAGAGGCGTTTGACAAAAAGGTGGAATAGAGCTTCAATCAGTTCATGAATTTTCTACATCCAGTTGATGAGTTTATTTGTACAGATTATTTCATTCTTTCATTCATTGTACGAATCTGTACACGACAGTTGATTATTTTATCTACAACGGATTTGAAGATCATCTATAAGCTTAATTGATCAGTTATTATTTGCTTAATTTTGTCAAACACCAAAAAGGAGGAAATTGTTGGAAACTTAATTTCGGCTGTTTGACAAATCATTTATCTATTGGAACTAACTGATCAAATATTCGAACTATAAAGCTTGCCTAACTGAAGAGTATCGTGTATATTATCTAAGGCAACTGAATCCAGCTGAACTGAACTTTCGAAGGAAACCAACTGATCAGTTGGAAACTCATCAGTTGAACTTGACTGGATTCTCGAAGACAGCTGACTGATTAGTTGGAAACTGATCAGTTGATTCTCTCAGCAACAAGCTAATCAGCTACTACTTATCAGCTGAACGCTCAGCTATACACGTCATCGAATGAAAAGGACATTCAACCGACAACAGTACAAGCAGACTGCAACTCGTAGTGGAACGCCGCATTTCAGAGTCTACAGTGTACGAATTTCAGGAGAATATCGACGTGGCAATCAAAGGATATATTATTCAAATGTTTTATCAAGTTACCGTTGGAAGAGAAGCCTATAAATAAGCGAAGAGAGCAGCTGAAGACACACGAAACAACCACGAACGAAGCAACTATTTTACTCAAGCTGTTACGCTGCTAAAATCTCTACTCAGAAGCTCACACTTACTAGCTTTATCAGTAGCATTCAAGGCTACATATTTGAGCTTGTTAGCACATTGTAATATCAGTTATCTTGTCAAGTTGTGCTAAGATCAGTCACGAACTGATATACCAGTTGTAACTAAGAGTTTCAGTTTTGGCATTGATAAGACCAAATTGAAGTGGGTCAGTACAATCATTGTATTCGATCAAAGTCTTTTAGTGGAAATCCTATCTTCGTGATAGAAGGGGTGACGTATGAGTTATTCCATTCTCCGAACATCCAGAAACAAATCGCGTATATTTTATTTGAGTTATCTTTCATTTCAGTTATTCTATCTTTCAGTCAGTTTACTTCCGCAATTGTTTTTCAGTTAAACAGATTGTTATCGACTGACGAGATACCGAGTATGAGTTTGTCACCGAACTGAACTCAAATTTCCGAGAAACGAACATAATCCGTGAGTGTTTATTCAACCCCCCCTTCTAAACACTTCTCATATCATCACCGATCCGTTCAAAAGCATATATACCTGTATTTTTTTTACTTTGGCATTGATATTTATTAATTTATAACAACAAAAGCTTGTTTAAGTATTATCGTTAAAACATGGTTTTTGATTACCGAAAAAAGCAGGACTTGTCTGTTTCTCTTTTAGAAAGTTTGTTCACGAGTTTTTAATTTACATGTTGAATTGGGTACACACTGATTATTTTGAACGTTTATTCATCGTATCTATCACTTCCTCATTGGATTCCAGTTGGTGGCATTAGACGGAGTATGGCAGAATCTTACCTTTGACACGAATCATTTGAAGATCCTTGGATTGGAAATATCTACTTATGAACTTGTTGAAGTCAGCTGCGCTAACTGCTTGATTAGAAGTGCCCCTACTTTGGGGTAAGTTCGACCCTACCATTAATGGTAATGCATGAATCCACTTATTTTCTGACACGTGGCATCTTTTTTTTTTTTTTATTTTTATTTTTTTTTAATTCTGAATCTCTCCTCGGCTGTTGGTCTTTTAACCCAACTATGGTTTGACCAAAGATATGACAATTCAAAGTTTCCAATTGTCTCACAAAATTTCCATTTTCATTTTCACCGTTCTCTCGTCAGAGCTTCCACCCATTCCCTACGAACGGCATAGTTCCGCCGCCCGCTCGTTCGAGATTCCAGTCATTTTTTGGTTTTGAGATTTCGGACGGTCATTTTCCACAGTGAAGAAATTGGTTCTCATTCGAGAGAAAAAAAAATCTCTTCGCTCTATTTCAAATCGCCGTCATAGTCTCGCCGTCCTCGGTTTAAGGTTTTTCATTTTTCACAGTAAATAAAGAGGTTCTCATATGAAAGAAAAACACCTTTAATTCAAGTGCTTAGTTAATTTTCAAGTCATTTGAATAGTTTGGTTTGTAGTTATGTGATGAATAGAATAATATTTCTTATTGAAATGTTCAAAAAATTATATTATTGATACCTTTAACATGATGTTGATCATTCAAGATTTTTCACGCTTTTAGCTATTGTCTATAGGTTTATTCGAAATCTTACAATACTGTTTGCATCTCTTTATCGGTCTCTATTTTGTTTACATGCTTGGTGTATATTTTTATTTGAAAGAGTGGGTGGGGTTGAATACCACTTCACTAATCTTTTAGACCTTTTAAGATTCCGGAAACTACCTATGCTAAGAGTTTTTGATAACTTTGTGGGGAAATTCAATTGGTATGAAGTTGTTGTACTATGTATTATAATAATTGTGCCTTGTGCTAATCTATTGAAATCAAGGTAATGCTACTATTACATAACTAATTCAATTACAGAATAATTTCACTATATTTTTCTTTCTTGTTTTTCTTTTTTGTGCCAAAATCGGCAGGAAGAAGTTTGGGAAGTAGCTGCTGAGCTAGTTGGACTAGGTCTAGGCATACTTGCTTTGGTATGTAGAATACCTGAATATCAATTTATCTTGATATCAATCTCCACTCATTTCAAAATTCATTCTTCATTCATTTCAATTAAAATAAAATGTAGGATAATCCTGGTATTTCATCATCATATCCTGTGATGGCATTAAAAAAATATAGGATACTGTATTTCGTCATAATGTAGGATACTCCTGGTATTCAATTAAAAAATATACCGGGAGCATCCTACATTATTCTTGAATTTATCGAACTTACAACATTATCATTTGGCAATACATCTCTATTCGATCGGTTCGGTTGCCAATATTTTTATAAATTTTGCAAATATTTTCAAATTGTTCATGCATGAAATTCGTGTAAAAATATTCTAGTACTTGTGATACTGCAACTTTTTGTTTAAATTCGTATTAAATATTGACAACATGAATTTACTTCAGTTGGGTAGACAAGAATTAGGATAAATAAAATTAGAAATATTTTTTCTAGAAATTAACCGTTTGTTTTTCAAACAAATGCAACTTGAATCATGTAATTGAAATGTTTCATTTCATATTTGAAAAGTCAAACTTTAGTTCAATTTGTTCTTATACTTTACATTTCGTACGATTTCAGAAAATCGATTGGTTTCTTGATTGAAAATGGAAGATAACAATTCACTGTAACTTGAAGAGCTGGAGGGAGACTACAGTCATGAAGTTCAAATTGATCAGATTTCAGAAGTGAAATGTGGAGTCCCTAATTTATCTATGCCGAAAAACGTTGAGGTACAAACTGAAAACTCTGTTGTTGATGTTCTGGAAAGTAAACTACTGGTGGGTACGATTGTGAACAATGTTGAAGATGCTTATTTATTATATTGTCATTACGCACATGCCAAGGGATTTAGTGTGAGAAAGGGTGATCAACGATGTTTTCCCCATACTAGTGAACTTCAATCAAAGGAATTTAATTGTTCATGTCAAGGTTCAAAAGATGAAAAAAGTTCTAGTAAAAGGATTCTAGTTTATCAAAAGCCGGTCACTAGAACTAACTGTAAAGCCAAACTAAAGATTACAAGAGAGAAAGAAGATGAATGGCGGGTGAGTAGATTTTTTATGGAGCATAACCATGAGATGTTTGCACCTGATCAAACTCACTTGTTAAGATCGGCAAGCAATATATCACATGCAAAAAAATCTACTCTAGAAGCTATGGTAAATACTGGAATATCTATCTCTAGTGTTGTTTCTTTTATGGAAATTGAAGCATGTGGGCAAGAAAATTTAGGTTTTATTAGAAAGGATGCATATGACCATTTGAGTCGACCGAAAAAACATACCAAAGTTGAGAATGGAGATGCTACTGCACTTATTCAATATTTTATAAATAAGGCGAATAAGGAGAATTATTTTTACTGGAATGTGCAATTGGATGATGACGATAGGGTGATGAACTTTTTCTTTCGAGACTATAGATGTGCGGTTGATTATGAATATTTTGGTGATGTCCTGTCAATTGATACAACATATAGAACAAATAAGTATAATTTGATATGTGCTCCATTTGTTGTATAAATCATCATATGCGGAATGTGTTGTTTGGCTTGGCCTTTATGTCAGATGAAACCGAAAGCTCATTTGAATGGTTGTTTAGAACATTTCTTGATTTTATGAATGAAAAGCAACCTCAAACTATCTTTTCAGACCAATGTCAAGCCATGATGAATGAATGCCATTGAAACCGTTTTTCCACATTCACATCATCGTTTATGTCAATGACATATAAATCAAAACGTCTCCTCATACTTCGGGAGTTTAAATGGTGATTCAGCTTTTAAAAATTTGTGGCATAAATGCATGACTTATTGTGAATCTGAAGATGAATTTGAGACCACTTGGAGATATATGGTTGATAAATATAATTTGGATGGTCATAAATGGTTGAATGGGATGTACAAAATTAGGGAAAAATGGGCTACTACTTTTAGTAATGAAAGGTTTAGTGTGGGACTTTTGGCTACTTCAAGGAATGAGGTCACAAATATGGTTTTGAAAAAAACATGTAATAAAATGAGTTCTTTGTATGAATTTGTGACGAATTATGCAAAGATTCAAGACAATTGGCGGGTAAAGGAGAAGAATGAGGATACTCGTTGTCGTCATGGTAAGCCTGCACAAATTTTGAAAAATCATCATTGTTGATTAATGCTGCTGATGTTTATACGATTACCATATACCAGTTATTTGAAATTGAATTGGTTAATTCTTTGAATTGCAAATATGTTGAACCACCATCTTGTTTTGGTAATCATTGAAATTGGATCGAGATCAAAGTAAAATCTCATGATGAAAACTCAAGAGTCAGGCATGTGGTATTCAACAAGCAGAATCATGAAATAAAGTGTAGTTGTCATAAGTTTGAGATGGTGGGGATTTTGTGTAAGCTGATGGTGTTTAACTGTATGAATGTCACTGTTTTACCCAAATGTTATATTTTGAGGAGATGGGCGAGGAATGTAATAAATAGAGTTAACTCTGATTTTCAAGAAAGTGGCAATGGTGGTGGTAGTGGTGGTCATGTATCTGAGATGGTGTTTGTCAACCAAGTAATGAGATCGATATATGATTTAACTCAATTGAGTAAATCTCATGAGGATGCGAGAAAAATATTATGTAGGTTGGTTGAAAATGCAAAAGATGAAATATCTGAACTTGTCTCGAAGTTGAGTGTAGATGATGAGAAACCGTGTGATGATATTCGAAGTGATGGAGTTTGCATATGTAACCCACTTACTGCTAAAGCAAAAGGAGTTACAAATGCAAATATTACACGACACTGGGATACTAAGAGCAAAAAAGGAAAAGGAAAAGGAAAGGGAAAAGCTCAAATTTCAAGTAAGTTTTCATTTATTTAAAATTTATTCATTTTACTCATTATATAGTTAATCTACCACTAAGTTTGTAATTTTCTTGGACTTGCTAGGTGCAAAAGAAACCAAAATAAAAAGACAAAATTCACATTATACATCTACATCTCCTCAATTTCCATCTCTATTTGGGCACAATCATCATTATTTTCAAGTATTCAATCAAGTGGTAACACATTCTTTTTAAATTAATAATATTAGATGAATTTGGGCACAATCAACACGTATCTTGTATTTATTTTTGAATTTTAAATGTAGTTTGGAGGTCCTCATTCATCACAACTTTGGGGGTCTTCGTATCAATTTGAGGGTCCTCATTCTTCACAAGTAAGAAATTTTGTCAAAGAAAATTAACTTTATTTACAAATTCATAAAAATTTTATATTGTTTAGGGACATGATCATGGTAACTGAAAAAGCATGAATTGTTGATAAGGATGGTATGGTCGTTGCCAGGTATTCATATTGTTGATATTTGAAAGATTATACATTGTAATGGTTTTGAAATCTTTCTTAGAAAATTATTATTTTGATGCATCAATAACTTGGTTTTGATGGAGAAATGGTGGAGGCCCATGGGTTAAATGACTGTGAATGTGTTGGAGCAGGAGCAATGTTTGGAGTTATTTTGCTTGATGTTCTTGTTAGAACCATCATCTTCTGCACTTTCCATCAGGCCATGTTTTGAAGATTTTCAAGACATTTCAGTGGACTTTATCATGTTCTAATCATTGGCTTGTTTAACATCGTCTTTTACATTCTTTAGTTTGTTTCTTGGGGCTCAAATTGAATGATTATTATTGGTACAATTTTTTTCATTTGCTTGTTTCATTGTTTTTATTGGCAACATTGGTTTTCTTTTCCAGCTTACTGTTGTGAAGTTCGCTTATAATGACTGTTTCTTTCAAAAAAAATTAAATTAAATAATGTTTCAATCTATAATTTTTATGTTGCATAAGAGTTTATTATACTCGTTAAAACAATTGATATATGCATTTATAATTAGTCTAGTGAAAAGAAAGATATGTTTTTGCTTCTTGTTTTTAGTTGTAAAAGAAAGCACAAATATCAAATATTTACACCATTATTAAATTTTATCGTCATATTCTTGGACTGATCTTTTACAAGGCCAAAGAAAAAAGAAAATAAATTATCATCTAAAACATATATCAAATTCAGTATTGATCACTCACATAAGTAGTCCATTGAAATAAAAAGAAGTGACACATTCACACATTTAGAGACAAAAAATATTATAGCAACAAACAAAAATTATATATAAACATTGAATTCAAAAGAAAATGATACATTAAAGAACAATATACATAACCTCCTCTGGTACAACATTTGTGATCACTACCATTTTCTAACTAACATCGACCATCGTCACTCAATCTCAGCTGTTGTAATTTTTGTTCTATCTCATCCTTTTTCAACTTTCCTGGATTTTATTTGTGAGGTTCAACTGGAAGATTCAAACGAACTTACTTCGGATTAGCCTTGATTGAACGAAATGCACCAAACTAGTCTAGCGAACAAGGATTATTGTTGATAAAAAAAATCCTGCAAGAAAACCAAAGAGATTAACATACGTTAAATCACGTTATGAAATAATACAAGTAACATGTTTATCAAACATTTGCACAAGCATAAGGTAGATATTATGGTTCCTTTGGAATACATTCACTCGAAAATCTATCTTGCAATATTTTAAACCATAATGATACAAAATGACCAGGCAACAACAACCATCTTTCTACTGTAAAATCGAGAACTGCATATCAACCTCTAAACAATTTGATTTAACGCGATTCTAATGAGGAGAAATCTTGGGGATTTGAGATTTTAGAAGAAATATTTTGACCTAGTGCCATGAACCATGACTCGCCACTACTCAGAAATTGCTACCGCCATGAGGAGAAATTTCATTCTTAATATTTAGATCTACAATAGCTTCAAACTCTGACGGCCAAAATGTCAAAGAAAAAAATGACTTAAAAAAAAGAGGTTTTTTTCTTTCAAATGATAACCCATTTCTTACTGTAAAAAATGGAGAATTCCGAACGACAGCGGCGGAACTACATCGTTGATAGGCAATTGGTGGAAGCTCTGTGACGAGAGAACGGTAGATATGGAAATTTTGTGAGAGAGTTTAAAATTTTGAATTCTCTTATCTTTGGTCAAACCATAGTTGGGTTAAGAGAACTATAGCGGAGGAGAGATTCAGAATTAGGAAAAAAAAAAAAAAAAAAAAAAAAAANGAAAATAAGTGGATTCATGCACCCATTACTGGTAGGGTCGAACCTACCTGGAATCTCTCAGTTTTAAAGTAAGTGATGTAATTTTGGTCGTGGATTTTTTTGATATTCTTTTCTAGTTTTCATATATTATTCATCTCTCGTCGTTTAGATTTCAGCCCGTGACCAGCAAATATTGACTACCGCGCTATATTTGGAGCAGCGACTAGAACATTTCTTTCAGTGGCCTCAAAAAAGTAATGATTTGGTGGCTAGATTGCCAAGAACCTGATATGGAATTGGTTAAGCTTATTTTTTCCTTTTTCCCAGCACTGGGAAAATTCATTATTCCTCCTGGTTTTGAAGGATCATATTTCTTAAAGGAATTAGTTTCAATGCCCAAAGCATCACCAAAATTCGAAATCGTTTTAGATTATACAGTGTCAGAAGTTTTCGATGCCATGTATTTTGCTTGGAAAGGAATCATTTTGTGACTAGACGTTTAAATACAGTGACATTGGGGAATTAGAATCATTTTTTTAGAGATTTGCATTAATTTTTAAAATAATAAAATCAAGTCTGGTGGTACTATTATGTAAGGAGATGTTCTTTCTTCAGCATTGTTCTTGTCAATGCTTCTAGCCTCTTAACATTCTTTCACTTATATATATATATATATATATATATATATATATATATAAATAAAAGTGTTCAAAAAAACAAATTTTATTTCATTAACAAACTATAATCCTGTAAAAATATCTATCTTTTTAAACATTTATGTTTAATGTATATATTAATATTATTCATACAAAAGTAAAACAACGATTAAACTTAAAAACAACAAATTTCTAACTAAACTGTTACTCCTCCTAATTGGGATATATCAATTTTTAAAAAAATAAACCGACTTATATTGTAATTACCCATAATAGAATATTATAAGTAATATTTGATTACAGTTATCAATATTTTGATTCGTTATTAAATTTTCTTTTAAACTTTTTTTTGAGAAAAAAAATCTTCATACAACAAATTTCAATTTCTTATTGAAGTATTAAAATATTATCAAATTTCAACTTTTAAATCACCACTTTTCATTTTATGGACAATGGCTTCAATTAAATTATGTTACCCATATTTTTAATATTTAATGAATAAATTTGATTAGAAAAATAAAAATATTTATGTTTATTTTATTAAAAATTACTTAATATTTTGTTATATTGAAATTATTTTTCCTAGTTCACTCATCAAAGTAGTTTAGCTAAAACTTTTCAGTCCATGTTTTATATTTTTGTACATGTATTATAAGAAACGTCATTTAAATGTGATTAAGGGTGAAAAGTGAACAAAAAACTTCGATTTGGGCAAAAGTGTGGAAAAACTATCTGAAGGCATACGCGAAAGATTGATCTCATAAGTGAAGTTTGTGAAGATTGTCAGTTTGGAAAACAACACCGAGAGTCATTTCCATCTAAATCAAAATGGGTATATCTCAATCACCTTTGGAGCTTTTCCACACCGAACTTTGCGGCCCTATTTGAGTTCCATCACTTGGAGGTAACAAATTTTTATGTTATTTGTTGATGATTAAACAAGAAAAGTTTGGATCTTTTTGTCAAAGAAAAGTCCGATGCTTTTTCTTGTTTTAAAAAGTTCAAAGTTCAAATTGAAAAGTTTTACCGGTCATCAAACCAAAAATTTGAGAAGTGATCGTGGGGAGAGTATTTATCTTCTTTATTTGAAGATTTCATTCAAAGCAATGGTATTAGACATGAACTCACAGCAAGGTATACACCACAACAAAATGATTTTGCGGAGTGAAAAAACAGGACGATAATGGACATGGTTGTTGGGAATAGTGCCATAAAAGCATTGTAATTAGACTATGTTTTTATATTATTAATAAAAGTGACATTTATTATTGAACATATTTACATGAAATTTATCGTCTTAAATATCATAGAAAAATCCCTAGTTTATTGGATGTAACCATGATTTTAGTATATATAAAAGTTATATATACAAGAGGATTAAAATTATGGATAATAAACTTAAATTAAGTCCGTGATGAAATTAATTAAATTATGGGATCTTTAATTAAAGCATCACTAATGCGGCCCATGAACATTAAGAATGTGACCGTCTTATCCGGACTGTCGATGTAGAGACATCTAGATGGGGGCATTTATATATAATAAGATTATGTAGGACTTGGACCGATTTAATTAAACATTTCATAATAAATTCTTTTGTTAATATGAAATTTAAATTAAATCATACAGATGATCATATATGAATAAATCTGAATCCTGATGTGATTATAGACTCATGTTCATTTCAATGTGATTCTTGATTTGCTTGTTTAAAGTTTGCAATTATGCATCCTCAATACTTGCATTTTAGATTTACATTTGAAATTAATGGCTGGGAATATGAATTCACAGACATGGAATCCATTCCTTCTTGCGAGAAGCACAAAGATAATTCTGTCATTTGTTAATTCTAGAACTGAGTGTGGGCCCAATTAATTTATAATTGAATTATAAATTGAACCACTCACAAGTGAATTAATGGTAAATGAGGATAAGAAGTAATTGAAGAGGTAAACGGAAAATCCCTATATTCAATTATGAATTGTCTATGGAGGATTAATTCATATGTAATGATTATATCAATGGACTACTCGCTTTGTAGAGTAAATGTCAGGCCCGAGATTTTATCATTTTAATCCGAGATTATTTAATTTATGAATTTTTGGGATGTTGAGTCATATTCCATGGTTTTACATCAAAGAACAAGTTGATTTTGGAATTGTTATGATTTTCTAATTTTATCGATTGAAATTGAACAGATTTGGATTATGGATTGATTACAGATTGTAACGGATATGGGTTATGGTTTGTAATTGATATATGTTGCTATTGTATTGACGGGGATATCGGGATTGTGCTGTTATGCCGTTGATTTGCATTAAATTCAGAGTAATCAGATTCAATATTGAATTGGGAATGGAATGGTGATATTATTATTCTCGATATGTCATTTCAAATTTACAGAGACAGTCTTGAGTTCAGCACTTATATTGCTTCAGACCGAGACTACGAAAGAAAGGTATAAGTCAATGTCGAACCCGGGAGAATGACTCGAGTTAGATATAACTTGAGTTTCCCTAAACCACATACTTATTGTTATTATATGCATTGATTTGAATTGATATGCTTGTTCTATTGATTTATAGAAAGCGTGATTAGACGATTGGTCTTGTGACAGAGGTGCCAGACTGTGATAGAGTAGTCACTGGCCCATTGCACATTGTCACAGAGGAGTTATTGGCGGAGGTGCCAAAGTCTTTGACGGATAGGTCAAGACACTAGATGTTTGGTTTATATTGATGTTTGATTAGGAGTGGATTTACTTCTATTACTGAGATTCGATATAGTATGCCAACGTCTGGAAACCGGGATCCCTAGACTAGGAATGAGTCTAGTCTGAGTTGTAGAGTCACGAGTTATTTACAGTTTTATATCGATTTATGTTTTCAGATTTAATACATGTGATTGATATTTGTTTCATGCTTTTATATCGATTATATGATTGCATATTTTGTTGATTTATACTGGGATGTATTTCTCACAGGAATTATCCGGCTGTTGTCGTGTTTGTTTGTATGTGTGCATGGCAACAGGTGGGACAGGATCGGGGTCAGGAAGAAGATGAGAGAGATCGTGATTAGAGTGGAGACTTCGGACTTTGATGTAAATAGGGTTTGGAACAATTGACATTTAATTGTTACACCTTAGTTTGAGTTTGATGTTTGTTGTACAAGACTTGTATTATTATACTGATATGTATATTCGATTAATTCCCTTCCGTTCCGCACTTTTAGAAAAAAAATTGTAGACCCAGATTAATTATATTGATCCAATTATCCCAATGGCGATTAAGAAGATGATTAGCTTCCGGGTCCCACAGTAAATATTTCATAATGAAGAAGAGTGCAATTTCATATTTTTAGTGGAGTAATTATGGAATTAATAAGTTGGGTAAATTATTTAAAGAGTTTAATTATTTATCTAATTTATTGGAGCTTCTAATTATGAGTTCATGGTCCCCAGTACGCTTTTCAAATTAATGACGGATAAGAAATGCAATTTAGAAATCACACGAGATTATGGAAATTTGTTTCCATATCATCAAAGGCTTAGATATAAATATAATTAAATATTAGTTATTAATTATATTTAAATTATAATNTGCATTTTATGGGATAAGAAAAATTGAAGGAAAGCCATCTTGAGAAAATATTTTCATTTGATGAAAATATATTCGAGCATAATATATTCTCTAAGAGAATTAAAAAAAAATTTTTGATTTCTAAGTTTGTATATTTTTGAGTGCCAACACACTACCGTATCGATAGAAAGGATTGTACTGGAAGGCTTTGGTTTCTACAGATCTCGGATTCACAAAAAGAAAGAAAACTACAAGAGGTTAGTTTTTCTAGAAAATAATTTTATTTAAATTCATCAATAATTTATATTCATATGTTCGATTATAATTTATGAAATCATGTAATCGCTTCTGCTGTGTTTCTCTGATTTGATCAAAATAATTTTATAGCTAAAATCATTCCGAAGACTCTATAAATTTCCAACAAATGGTATCAGAGCCATGATTTTCATATGAATATAAATCACGAGAATTATGATAATGGGTTATTGTTAAAGCTTATATATTTAGTTGTTAAAATTTTGATTGCCGAGGATATTTGATTATCTTAATTATGGAAAAAATCAAATAAGATGATTTTACATATAAAATATGAATTTATTCTATCGTGTCCTAAATGAGCTGGAAGAAGAATTCTTATTTTGTACAAGAGAAGAAAGAATAGTTCTTCTTTGTAAAAAGCTTGACTTGTTCGAAACATAAAATTCGGTCTTTATCTGGAACGGTTTCCGTTCGATGTCAGAATTGGAGAACTTGAATTAAGAGGCAGCGCAATGGATGGTTCGTCAAACCATGATTCCTGTGCGTTGGCTCCAATACAGATGCTCGCTGGGTCGAGTATTAGTATTCGCTGGTTCAAGTGATTGTACTCGCTGGATCGAGACATCGGCTCGCGCACGAGTTGTGCAGGCACTAAAACGACGGTACGAGCAATGGATGGTTGGACCGCCATGGCTCGTGTCTATTGTCTCGAGGAATTTCTAGCATACGGTACTTCGTGTAAATTTGCTTATGCAATAAAAGTGGCTCGTCGGACGAGTTATAGTACGGAAAATTCGATTTATTAAAAAAAAATGTGGGTCAAGCATGTTTTAAGATAATAATTGTGTATTGGGCCCGATTAACTTATATCATTGAATTTTTTTTTAAAAATGTAAAATATTTTTCAATTAATTGATTTATAAAGTTAATTTGAAATTAAATAAATGGTTTATTTAGTTTGTTAATTTTATTTTCAATTAATGATAATAAGGAAAATTACGAGTTTCAACAATATCTACTTTTATATTTTTTTATATCTTGTATCATGTTTAAATTAGATTTAAATTTTATGATATTCATTATGTGATAATGTACACACGTTGTATTTAAAAAAAAAAAACAACAACAACAACAATAAGATTGTAATTTTTTTAAATCATTAGATGATTTAATTAATTAAATAATTAAAAGTTTGAGAAACTTTAATTATTATAATGAGTGGAAGAAGAATATATGACAATAAATTCTACGGCCTCCACTATTAACAAAAGCAACGTGAGATTTAAATGGCGCCTAGTGACGCATAGGACGTCCTCCTTAAGGAAGGTTTTCATTTAAATCAAAATTCAAGGCTTAGTTTCCGAAAGGATAAGATTTTTAATTAAATTCATACTTTACCTACCTTAAGGTGGCAATTATGGATTGAGTTTTAAAATCTGAAATTGTGGGTTACACTCAAAAAGATGCAATTAAATTGTTTAAATGCATCTAGGCTAAATTAAATGGTAATTAATAAATAAAAGTGAAGATATGAGATATCTTAGTGTTTTATTTATTAATAGAGATAGTCTCAATTTAATCGTCATTTAATTCGTTCGACCCTAAGGCTACTTGTTAAATGCGAGATTAAATTTCCTCGGAATTGGTGAAATAAATATATTGTATAGTACATCATATTTATTATTCGTAAATTTATCTATGATATTTGTTCAATTGATTAAATGTCACTTTTATATTTCAGCAAGCATGTCTTCCGGCCCCGTTCTTGCTTTACTTAATGAAAAGTTGACTGGCGAAAATTTTTTAAAATGGAAGAGTAACATTAACATTGCCCTCGTCTGTGAAAACCTCAAGTTTGTCTTAACAGAGGAATGTCCTACTGAGCCTTCTTTGAATGCTTCTCGTAGTGTACGAGAAATTTATGATCGATGGATCGCGGCAAACAATAAAGCAAAAGGCTACCTGTTAGCTGGAATGAATGACGTGCTTAGGTTAAAGCACGAGCATGTAGATAATGCTTATCAGATAATGGATTCTCTACAAGCAATGTTTGGCCAGCGATCTAGTCAATCTAAGCATGAGGCCATTAAGAATGCTATGAATGCTAAAATGAAAAAAGGGCAATCAGTTGGTGCGCATGTTTTGAACATGGTTAATTACTTCACTGAAGCTGAAACTCATGGTGCGACCATAGATGATGGTACACAAGTGAGTATGATTTTAGAATCATTGCCTCCTACTTTCCTGCAATTCAAGAGCAACTATGTCATGAACAAGCTAAATTATAACATGACACAATTGCTCAACGAGTTGCAAACTTTTGATGCTATTTCCATTGGAAAAGTTCAAGAAGGTGAGACAAATGTTGTCGAGAATAAGCCATCTTCCTCCAAATCTAGTTTGAAAAGGAAGAATAAATGGAAAGGAAAGAGGATTCAGAAAAAGTAAAAGAATTGGAAGAGTTCCAATGACAGAAAGAAAGGCAACACTGCAAAGCCCAAAGGAAAATGTTTTCACTGTGGGATTGATGGTCACTGGAAGAGAAATTGTCCCAAGTATCTCACTGACCTAAAAGAGAAGAAGAAAGGTAAATATGATTTACTTGTTCTAGAATCTTGTTTAGTAACCATTGATTCTTCTATATGGATAGTTGATTCGGGTGCTACTAATCATGTTTGTTATTCTTTGCAGATACTTAGTTCTTATGAAGAGCTTGTCGATGGGTCATTCACGATGAGAGTAGGCAATGGTGCAGTGGTTTCGGCAAGAGCAGTGGGAGTTGTTAAACTCAGATTTAATAATAAATATTTGGTTTTGAACAATGTTTATTTTATACCTAGTTTTCGGAGAAATTTGATTTCTGTGTCAAAATTGCATGCACAATTTTATTCTCTTTCTTTTAATAATAATGAGATTGTTATTTTAAGAAATGGACGTATGATTTGTACTGCATTAATGGAAAATGGGTTATATATTCTAAGACCAAATGAACAACCACTGCTTAATGTCGAAATATTTAAAGTAGAACATCCTAAAACTAAAAAGCAAAAGGTTTCTCATGTAGATAAAACATATTTATGGCACCTAAGGTTAGGACATATTTACTTAGAAAGATTAAACAGACTTGTAAAGGATGGTCCTTTAAGAGAGTTAAATGTTGACACTCTTCGTGTTTGTGAATCTTGTCTAGAAAGAAAAATGACTAAGAGACCTTTCTCCGCAAAGGGCAATAGGGCCAAAGAACCACTAAAGCTTATACATAGTGATGTATGTGGTCCTATGACTACACAAGCTAGAGGTGGTTATGAGTACTTTGTCATTTTTATAGATGATTACTCAAGGTATGGATATATTTATCTCATGCATAGAAAATCTGAGACTTTTGGAAAGTTCAAAGAATTTCATGTGGAAGCCGAAAGTCAACTAGGAAAATCTTTGAAATGTCTTCGATCCGATCGAGGCGGAGAGTATCTTGATACTGAGTTCAAAGATTATTTGCTAGAGTATGGTATTTTATACAAACTCACAGCACCTGGTACCCCTCAGCAAAATGGTGTTGCTGAAAGAAGAAATCGCACTTCGCTTGATATGGTGAGATCTATGATGAGCTACTCTTCACTGTCAATCTCGTTTTGGGGTTATGCAATAGAGTCGGCCACTTACATTTTGAATGCAGTGCCATCAAAGTCAATCCATAAGACACCTCTAGAGTTGTGGAATGGGAAAAAACCTAGTTTATCTCATTTTCGCATATGGGGGTGCCCAGCACATGTGCTGGAAGGAAAGACTGGGAAATTGCATCCACGTTCAAAAGTGTGTTTGTTCGTGGGATACACCAAGGGAACGAGAGGAGGTTGGTTTTATGATCCTCAAGAAAATAAGGTAATTGTATCGACAAATGCCATTTTTCTTGAAAATGATTATATGACCAATTTCAAACCTTGAAGTAAGATTGTACTCGAGGAGTTACTAAATGATGAGATCATTCCACGTACAACAAATGTTGTTAAGGAAACCACTAATTATACCACTAAACCAAGTCAAGATATAATCTCACCTCGACGCAGTGAGAGAATAGTGAGACTACCCCTCCGCTATCGTCAAAACAAAGAGGCAAATGTTGCAGTCACTGATGGGGTGAAAGATGATCCATTGTCATTTCAACATGCAATGGAAGATCCTGACAAAGAAAAGTGGCTTGAAGCTATGAATCAAGAAATGGAGTCGATGTACTCTAATTCTGTCTGGGTTCTTGTAGATACGCCTGAAGAGGTTAGACCTATTGGGTGTAAATGGATCTATAAGAGAAAGAGAGGTGCAGATGGGAAAGTAGAGACTTTTAAAGCAAGATTGGTTGCAAAGGGTTATACCCAAAGAGAGGGAGTCGATTATGAAGAGACTTTCTCTCCTGTAGCCATGCTTAAATCTATTCGCATCTTACTTTCAATTGCTGCTCATTTTGATTATGAGATATGACAGATGGATGTCAAGACGGCCTTTCTGAATGGTCATCTAGATGAGGAAATCTACATGAGACAACCAGAAGGTTTTATAGCACAAGGTCAAGAGCAAAAAGTTTGCAAATTACTTAGATCCATTTATGGACTAAAGCAAGCCTCAAGATCTTGGAATCATAGATTTGATGCAACAATTAAATCTTATGGCTTTGATCAAAGTATTGATAAACCTTGTGTATACAAGCACATCAAAGATGGAAATGTGGTATTCATAGTGCTTTACGTAGATGATATTCTGCTCATTGGGAATGATGTAGAAAAATTGTCTATATTAAAGGATTGGTTAGCCAAGCAATTCCAAATGAAATATTTGGGAGAAGCAAATTATGTTCTTGGAATTCGAATTGTTCGAGATCGTAAGAACAAATTGTTGGCATTGTCTCAAGATTCTTATATTGATAAAATGTTATTGCGTTATAGAATGCAAGATTCCAAGAAAGGTTATCTACCAACCCGACATGGAATCATCCTCTCCAAGGAGCAGTGTCCTAAGACACCGCAAGAAGTTGAGGACATGAGACGCATTCCCTATGCCTCTGCAGTAGGCAGCCTTATGTACGCAATGATGTGCACTAGGCCAGACATATGTTATGCTGTGGGGATAGTCAGCCGTTTCCAGTCAAATCCTGGTATGGATCATTGGATAGCAGTAAAGAATATTCTCAAGTATCTTCGGAGAACGAGAATTTATATGCTTGTCTATTCGGGTAGAGACCTTAAAATAGACGGTTACACTGATTCTGATTTTCAATCAGACAGAGATTCTCGAAAGTCGATATCTGGATCAGTGTTTACTCTTGGTGACAGTGCCATAGTCTGGAGAAGCATAAAACAATCCAGCACAGCCGACTTGACCGTGGAGGCCGAATACATAGCTTCTTCTGAAGCTGCTAAAGAGGTTGTATGGCTTAAGAAGTTCCTATATGATTTGGAAGTTGTTCCAAATATGGATAATCCACTCACGTTGTGGTGTGAAAACAGTGGTGTGGTGGCTAATTCAAAGGAACCTCGCAGTCAGAAGAGATCGAAGCATATAGAAAGAAAGTACCATTTGATCCGAGAGATAGTACAAAGAGGTGACATTTCCATTCTCAAGATTGCTTCTGGTGACAACCTCGCCGATCCATTAACTAAGACACTGCCTGCAAAAGTGTTTGAGAGGCATATGATAAATATGGGACTTAAAGACATGTCTCATATGCTTTAGGGCAAGTGGGAGATTGTTCGGAATAGTGCCCTAAAAGCATTGTAATTAGACTATGTTTTTATATTATTAATAAAAGTGACATTTATTATTGAACATATTTACATGAAATTTATTGTCTTAAATATCATAGAAAAATCCCTAATTTATTGGATGTAACCATGATTTTAGTATATATAAAAGTTATATATACAAGAGGATTAAAATTATGGATAATAAACTTAAATTAAGTCCGTGATGAAATTAATTAAATTATGGGATCTTTAATTAAAGCATCACTAATGCGGCCCATGAACATTAAGAATGTGACCGTCTTATCCGGACTGTGAATGTAGAGACATCTAGATGGGGGCATTTATATATAATAAGATTATGTAGGACTTGGACCGATTTAATTAAACATTTCATAATAAATTCTGTTGTTAATATGAAATTTAAATTAAATCATATAGATGATCATATATGAATAAATCTAAATCCTGATGTGATTATAGACTCCTGTTCATTTCAATGTGATTCTTGATTTGCTTGTTTAAAGTTTGCAATTATGCATCCTCAATACTTGCATTTTAGATTTACATTTGAAATTAATGGCTGGAAATATGAATTCACAGACATGGAATCCATTCCTTCTTGCGAGAAGCAGAAAGATAATTCTCTCATTTGTTAATTCTAGAACTGAGCGTGGGCCCAATTAATTTATAATTGAATTATAAATTGAACCACTCACTAGTGAATTAATGGTAAATGAGGAAAAGAAGTAATTGAAGAGGTAAACGGAAAATCCCTAGCTTCAATTATGAATTGTCTATGGAGGATTAATTCATATGTAATGATTATATCAATGGACTACTCGTTTTGTAGAGTAAATATTTCATAATGAATAAGAGTGCAATTTCATATTTTTAGTTGAATAATTATGGAATTAATAAGTTGGGTAAATTATTTAAAGAGTTTAATTATTTATCTAATTTATTGGAGCTTCTAATTATGAGTCCATGGTCCTCAGTACGCTTTTCAAATTAATGACGGATAAGAAATGCAATTTAGAAATCACACGAGATTATGGAAATTTGTTTCCATATCATCAAAGGCTTAGATATAAATATAATTAAATATTAGTTATTAATTATATTTAAATTATAATTATGAGATAATTATAAATTTAGTTATCGTGATAATATCATAAATGGAATACACGTTTTTTTTTTCAAAAGCGAGAGGCTATTGAAATTTTAAAAAGTAGTCAACATTGATCAACTGGTATATTATTATTATTTTATTAAAATAAATAAAAAAAATTAATTAAAAAATTGAATTACACATGTGAAAATTGTTTTCATTGTTTTAAAAATCAAAGCAATTGATTGGCATTGAAACTTACGTAGAAATTTTTTTTTCTATAACAATCAATTTGCTACTGTTGAATGTGAATTATTTATATAGAACATTACAGGCATTTTATAAGATAAGAAAAATTGAAGGAAAGCCATCTTGAGAAAATATTTTCATTTGATGAAAATATATTCAAGCATAATATATTCTCTAAGAGAATTAAAAAAAAAAAATTTGATTTCTAAGTTTGTATATTTCTGAGTGCCCATACACTACCGTATCGATAGAAAGGATTGTACTGGAAGGTTTTAGTTTCTACAGATGTCGGATTCACAAAAAGAAAGAAAACTACAAGAGGTTAGTTTTTCTAGAAAATAATTTTATTTAAATTAATCAATAATTTATATTCATATGATCGATTATAATTTATGAAATCATGTAATCGCTTCTGCTGTGTTTCTCTGATTTGATCAAAATAATTTTATAGCCAAAATCATTCCGAAGACTATAAATTTCCAACAATGGTTCGATGCAAGTTGAAGAAAAAGAATATGCCGACTGAATTTTGGCTGAAGCGGTTTCTTGTGCTATTTATTTAATCAACAGGACACTCACACAGAGTTTGCAGAATACTACTCCTAACGAAGCTTGGTATGGACAGAAACCAAATGTTCATCACTTGAGAACATTTGGTTGTCTTGCTTATTCACATATTGCATATTCTTTTCAAACTAAACTTGATGATAAGGCTGAAAAGTGCATCTTTATTGGATACAGTGAGAGGACTAAAGCTTACAAGCTGTATAATCCCAAAAAAAAAAAAGAAAAAAAAGAAAATTGTGATTA
>NC_133322.1:18099389-18107580 GCF_012295235.1 Primulina huaijiensis | reverse complement strand
ATCCTTGTTCGAACGTGAAATGCATCTAAAAAACTAATGCATAAACTTTTAAAATTTATGGAATAAATTCTACCATGCATGAATTATGCATAAAATGCATAAAAATAATTAAACACAAATTAATGAAATAAATATGCATTTTAATGTTTTAAAACAATTTAATAAAATATCAAAGAAATTTAATAATTTGCATGCATGTGATTCACGTGGACCTTCAAATTTTCGGGACGTTACAATCTACCCCCCTTAAATTGAATTTCGTCCCCGAAATTTATTTGTCCTCGATAATCAGAAAGTTAAATTTCTTAATTCTGGTATCCCAACAATCCACGCTTCCGTTGCGCTACTCTGATAAAATAAGTGTAAGTTATCCTTATGTCTCTTCAATCCTAATTAAATTGCCTACCAAAATTCTCGTTTGCGAATCGCAACTTAAAACAACTTATGGTGACTAAGTCCTATTTTTCTATAACCTCGAATTTCAACTTTTCTCAAAATTCTCAATATGAGAAATGGCAATCTGAATTTATTGCGTCTTTCTTTCTTATTCTATACCCTGGGTGTATATTGACCTATTATATTAGCATTTATGCAGTTCGACTTGAGAAATCTTAGCATTAAAATTTACTGATCGACTTCTATCCTTGATAATATACTTAAATATAAACTTCATCTCAACCCCATAATAATATTAGCCTAAGATCCTTGAATTGAATTTTTATCTTACGGCACCAAACTTACGTAACTTACTATTTACAAGTACATCCCGGATGTAAAATTGTTGCAAATCTTAACCCTCGAGTAACGTTAATCCATAAAACCCGAATATACAATTTCGATCTTCTACCTATATAATAAAGCCCTTATATCCTCAATTACATGCTTAAACTATTATCTTGCCAATTACAATAAAATTGAGGCCTAAGACCCTTGAACTGTCCTCCTTGAAATAAATGTGGCATTCTTACGTATTCTTAATGCTTAATTGATACTAGCGTATAAAACTTAATAAGTTATCCTATGGTAGCCTTAGACTAATTCTAATAAATCAAATTCACTTATAACACATAGAGTTCTAGAATCCCCATATCAAGATAGATTTCCTACTCGATAAAAATCTTAATATTCGTTCATTGGCAACCTATGTTGAACACAACTAATTCCCTTAGTTTTAATTTCACCCAAAATTTCCGTATAAACACTTATCTCATAAACTTGAAATTCAAGTTTACTCAACCCAAGTAGTAATAGATAATATAACTCCAACACACATATCCGCTTAGTCTCAAGTTTCTTAATGGCTTCCAAAAATTTCTCAAAGCAAGGTGTCTACCTCACCTCTTACATGTGTCTATCAAATATCCTGACCATCAATCACACCCAACTTTCTAGAAAAATTAAGTTCCAACAAAAGTATAATTTTAACTCTTAAGATCACGATTAAAAATTATGATACATCAAACTTAAGTTCCCAAAATTTTGTTAGTTCCATGTCTATTCTTATAACTTAACTAACTGATCAACTTCACCTTAAATTGTCATCACTTTAAATTCTTAAATTGCCACAATATTATTTCACTAACACTTAAATTTTCAAGCTCAATGTTGATTTATCTTACAATGTCCTTGATTACCATTCCTTATAACAATATAATTTTATCTTACAATCCCCGACTACAATGCACTGGCTCCTATATGTGTCGCAACTATACCCAACCTCGCCACCTGATGACTCTCCTGGAGCAGGTAACGAGTCAAAGCACTGCCCTAGCATATAGAGCCTCAATGTTGTCCCGGGTCGTAAGGACTAATGGTGTACAATCATAACCACTGACTTATCCTCTCGATGAATGATAACCACTTGGAAAGTCCGAGGGAGGGTAGTTTGGTATAATCATCATATGACTACCCATCTGCATGTTTGGACATCTCTATGCTCATACCAAGAAACGCAGTACACAACATCACAGATGCTAGTCTCGAGCTCAAGCGACCTTTATCCATGTTTTAGGCGGCTGAATCGACTAGGAACGAATTTAAATCATACAGTGTTTACAAATGAGTTTCAACATCGAATTACGATTCATTTGTATTAAAGTATAATCAAGGTCTTTATCTATGTTTGATGACATGGGTATACAGATAGAGAAATAACAAACCATGAAATAATGAATTACATTAAAATAAAGATTGTTTATTACAACTGAGTCAATAACATCCTTAGCCAACAGTTGGTGAAACGTCTCCCGTTTTAAAAGTGCGGAATATTTTTTTTTTAAAAAAAAGGTCGCAATTACAAAATGACATTTAAAATAATCGTATTTATTTGCCAATAAAAGTAGTGCAGTTTAAAAACAACTAACGTCATCCAAAATCAACGTAAACGTAAACGTGTAAAAATCGTAAAATCATCAACATATAAAAATGCGTAACTCCTCTCAAAACACATGAATCAATATGCGGAAAAATAATGGTCCTCATGTCGTATCACCGCACATGGCGCCTGCCTACTCAGTCTTCGGCACCTCTGGTGCCCTGATCAAAATGCTCACCTGCATCACACACGCATAGTGAGTCTAAAGACTCAACACACCTGTACCAGTAATAGCAAGTACATATACGTAGCACACAACAGTGAAAAATAGCATAATAAACATACATTTCATGAGCTTAAAATACGAACATGAACGTGTCGTGTAAAATCGTAACGTGTCAAAACATTTCTCATCATGTTATCATATCGTATGCGTAACCGTGACCTGTCAAAATATGATAATAGCATGTATTATCTTATCAGCATATACGTGTTAAAATCTTAATTTGAATTCCGTTCATTAGCTGTGACTTTCGTACCATCATGTCATGATGTCAGTCGATGGATCAATCTACGTGTAACCGCGGTACCCGGCGGCGAGGATCATCTGCGACGGCATTACCCGCCCACTGAGTCCGGGCCTTACATGTCATCGTGTCATTGTGTTAGTCACAACTAAATCACTTCCTTCAAAACGTGTCATCATATTCATCACTTAATAAAAACATGCATATACATAATTTTTCCTTAAAACCAAGCATGCACCGTATTTATCATACTTGCGTAAAAACCGTAAACATGATGCATAATCATTTAAAATATCTTAATTTGTGCTTACGGCGCTGCCCGGACTAAAACTCACCCCGGGTACAAAATGACCATTTTGCCCCTGGCACTCGAAAATTAGCGTTTCATCCCTGGACCTCTAAAATTGACCCGAAGCTTACCAAACTGCTTAAAATGTCCCAAAACATTTTAAAAAGCATTCCTAGACATAAGCCCGAGCCCAAACTCAAACTTAACCGACTCGTTTTAAAACTTGGACCGAGGTCCTGGTTTTAATCCGAATAAACTCGAAACACTTCCCAAATTTTTCCCAACTTTCTACCATATCTTAGAAATACTTAAAAGAACCTGAACTAAAATTTTCAACCCAAAACTCACGGCTGAATTCCCAATCTTTGACAAAACTCTCGGCCCCTTCAATTCCCAAAATCACCCCTTCATGCACTACCTTCCCTAAAACTCACGCCATCGGCCACACCCGACGCACCAACCACGAACCCATCTACTAAAGACCTAGCCCAGACCCTGAGGAGCCTACCAACACCAAGAACCCAGCCTCATGCAGCCTACACTAACAGACCCGCTAGCTAGCACTTGCCAAGACCATACCCGAGTTTTCCTCTCGATGGCGTGCGGCTGGCGCTTTAGGTGGTTCCAGCGGTGGTTGGGCCTCCCTGAGTCATGACTCAGACCCACCGGGGTCTGGTCCAAGCCCCGGTTCAACCCCTGCACCGATCGTTCCAACCCAAGCGAGCCACAGCCCCCAACGAGCACCGTCCCACACTCTCGATGTAGCCACTTCCAGCGACCCCGATCTGTAATGCTCCCAAAAACGCTAAATGACACCCATATCAGACCCTTAACAACTCGTCCCAGCAATCCCCTTGCACAGATCATCAAACCGTGAGTGGATGAAAGTAGTGCATAAACATGAAACAACCGAATAACCTCCGTGCATGAAACTGGATCGAGACTTTCACAAAATATTAAGCACACATCAGTATATATATAGCGTATAAGATGCAGAAAAAAAAGGGTACTTAGCGTGCCTTGGTGATTAATCTTTAACGAACGATCGAGGAATGCACGGCCAAAGGGAAAAGCTTTTGCTTGATCAAGGGAAAAGGAGACACCGAATCCTTAGCAGCAGCAATACACGAGGAGTTTTGTGAGTGGGGGAGGTTGGGAGGCTAATGAAACGTAAATAGGTTTAGTGGGGAGTTTAGGGAGTTAATTAGGTACTAAATAAAATATTTATGATTAATTAAAGGGGTCCTAAATGCTAATCGAAAGTTTAAAAAAAATATTTAAGTCCAATAAGTTTAAAAGTAGGCCCTTTAAATCTAAACACACTCCCGAAAAATATTTCGTGTTGAAAAGATTTTGAAAATATTAGCTGAACCCTTAAAAAGTCCTCCGATTCGATAAAATTTGCGTATCGATAAAAATTAAAATCATGCGGGTAAAAATACCCAAAAATTCCCATTTTTGAAAAATAAACTTAAAAACGCTTCAACTTAGTTTATAAAAATAAATCTGGTAATAAAATAATTTTCCTGAAAATTCTCCGGTCTCCAATCCTTGTTCGAACGTGAAATGCATCTAAAACACTAATGCATAAACTTTTAAAATTTATGGAATAAATTCTACCATGCATGAATTATGCATAAAATGCATAAAAATAATTAAACACAAATTAATGAAATAAACATGCATTTTAATGTTTTAAAACAGTTTAATAAAATATCAAAGAAATTTAATAATTTGCATGCATGTGGTTCACGTGGACCTTCAAATATTCGGGACGTTACAATCTACCCCCCTTAAATTGAATTTCATCCCCGAAATTTATTTATCCTCGATAATCAAAAAGTTAAATTTCTTAATTCTGGTATCCCAACAATCCACGCTTCCATTGCGCTACTCTGATAAAATAAGTGTAAGTTGTCCTTATGTCACTTCAATCCTAATTAAATTGCCTACCAAAATTCTCGTTTGCGAATCGCAACTTAAAACAACTTATGGTGACTTAGTCCTATTTTTCTATAACCTTGAATTTCAACTTTTCTCAAAATTCTCAATATTAGAAATGGCAATCTGAATTTATTGCGTCTTTCTTTCTTAT
This sequence comes from Primulina huaijiensis, assembly GCF_012295235.1. NCBI lineage: Eukaryota > Viridiplantae > Streptophyta > Magnoliopsida > Lamiales > Gesneriaceae > Primulina > Primulina huaijiensis. The sequence continues at coordinate 18,102,355 of NC_133322.1, read as the reverse complement.
TCTATACCCAGGGTGTTCATTGACCTATTATATTAACATTTATGCAGTTCGACTTGAGAAATCTTAGCATTAAAATTTACTGATCAACTTCTATCCTTGATAATATACTTAAAGATAAACTTTATCTCAACCCCATAATAATATTAGCCTAAGATCCTTGAATTGAATTTTTATCTTACGGCACCAAAATTACGTAACTTACTATTTACAAGTACATCCCGGATGTAAAATTGTTGCAAATCTTAACCCTCGAGTAACGTTAATCCATAAAACCCGAATATACAATTTCGATCTTCTACCTATATAATAAAGCCCTTATATCCTCAATTACATGCTTAAACTATTATCTTGCCAATTACAATAAAATTGAGGCCTAAGACCCTTGGACTGTCCTCCTTGAAATAAATGTGGCATTCTTACGTATTCTTAATGCTTAATTGATACTAGCGTATAAAACTTAATAAGTTATCCTATGGTAGCCTTAGACTAATTCTAATAAATCAAATTCACTTATAACCCATAGAGTTCTAGAATCCCCATATCAAGATAGATTTCCTACTCGATAAAAATCTTAATATTCGTTCATTAGCAACCAATGTTGAACACAACTAATTCCCTTAGTTTTAATTTCACCCAAAATTTCCGTATAATCACTTATCTCATAAACTTGAAATTCAAGTTTACTCAACCCAAGTAGTAATAGATAATATAACACCAACACACATATCCGCTTAGTCTCAAGTTTCTTAATGGCTTCCAAAAATTTCTCAAAGCAAGGTGTCTACCTCACCTCTTACATGTGTCTATCAAATATCCTGACCATCAATCACACCCAATTTTCTAGAAAAATTAAATTCCAACAAAAGTATTATTTTAACTCTTAAGATCACGATTAAAAATTATGATACATCAAACTTAAGTTCTCAAAATTTTGTTAGTTCCATGTCTATTCTTATAACTTAACTAACTGATCAACTTCACCTTAAATTGTCATCAATTTAAATTCTTAAAATGCCACAATATTATTTCACTAACACTTAAATTTTCAAGCTCAATGTTGATTTATCTTACAATGTCTTTGATTACCATTCCTTATAACACTATAACTCATGTGTTTCAAGGTTCTAAATATCTCTTCAAGCCTAAATCATCGAAAATTCTTATCCTTTAAACCATTCGATTCTCACTTACTTCTCAACTATTTCCCCCAAATTTCTTAAAAATTGTAACTTATTTTTTTTAATTTCCTCAAATATTATCCAATTTGTCCTAAATTTCTAAATTCCACAATTACCCATAAGTTCTTGGCGTTCCTAATTCCATTTTAAAGGTTTCTCGTAACATAAAGTTCAATAATTTTAAGCTTATTAGACCCAAAATCAATCTACATAACCTCGAATAATTATTGATTTAACCCAAGTGTTCCTCAAAAGTTCGAATTTAATCCTTAAAAATTTCGAGATTGGCAACTTGGCCCTTAAAGTCCTCGAAAATTGCATTCTTGGCCTTACAACTCTTCAAAATTTGCATTTTGGTCCCCATAAAATTTTCGATTTTAGCCTCATTAAACCTTAAAATCTTCGAACTCAAAATTTAATCCCCAAAAATTCGGAAAATTTGAAAAGAGTCCCTTAAAATTTTGATTTGTTTGCACTTAGGTCTCCAAATTATTGGTTATTACAATTAGGTCCTTCAAATTCTCAATTCGTGCAATTCAATACTTAAATCCAACTAGGTAAAGCATGCATCCTAAATAAATTTTCATAACCAATCTTACATTTTCATAGCTACTTAAAATCCTCAAATTGTACATTTATAATCCTAAAGATTGTCGTAGTACTCGAATCATTATTGCTTATATGAAATCCTCAAAAATTAACTCAACTAATAACCACGAACTATCAGTAATTTCTTAGAAAATCTACAAGTCCTAAAAGCATTCATAATTTTCAAGATTAACTTATGATCCAAAAAGTAGAACGTCGGTACTACTAACCCAAAAATTAATATAGTCAAATCATTTCCAACCTCTCCTAATGCCCAATAGCAAAATTCTTATTCATGATCAATTCCACAACAAAGCCAGCATGCATGAAAATCATATAATTCCTCATTTCATGTCGTAACATTCATAAAAAAAAAGTTTAAAGCATCTAATCTCAAAACATTACGATCGATAGACATGTCCCGTAAAACGTATATCATGTAAACATGAAGGTGATAGCATTAAAAAGATCTAAAACATTTAAACTTACAGACCTGAGGCTTGAAGACTGAGCGACAGAAGCTGACGGTGGCACAACCCTATACAAGACCCTTGCTCTGATACCAACTGAAACGTCTCCCGTTTTAAAAGTGCGGAATATTTTTTTTAAAAAAAAGCTCGCAATTACAAAATGACATTTAAAATAATCGTATTTATTTGCCAATAAAAGTAGTGCAGTTTAAAAATAAAAAATAACTAATGTCATCCAAAATCAACGTAAACGTAAACGTGTAAAAATCGTAAAATCATCAACATATAAAAATGCGTAACTCCTCTCAAACACATGAATCAATATGCGGAAAAATAATGGTCCTCGGGTCGTATCACCGCACATGGCGCATGCCTACTCAGTCTTCGGCACCTCTGGTTCCCTGATCAAAATGCTCACTTGCATCACACACGCATAGTGAGTCTAAAGACTCAACACACCTGTACCAATAATAGCAAGTACATATACGTAGCACACAACAATGAAAAATAGCATAATAAACATACATTTCATGAGCTTAAAAACATGAACATGAACGTGTCGTGTAAAATCGTAACGTGTCAAAACATGTCTCATCATGTTATCATATCGTATGCGTAACCGTGACCTGTCAAAACATGGTAATAGCATGTATCATCGTATCAGCATATATGTGTTAAAATCTTAATTTGAATTCCGTTCATTAGCTGTGACTTTCGTATCATCATGTCA
>NC_133322.1:18078519-18097257 GCF_012295235.1 Primulina huaijiensis | reverse complement strand
AATTCCTTTAAACCAAGCATGCACCATAATTATTATAATAGCATAAAAATCGCAAATGTGATGCATGAACATTTAAAAATATTATGATTTGTGCTCAGGGCGCTGCTAGGACTAAAATCTCACCCCGGGTGCAAAATGACCATTTTGCCCCTATAAACCCAAAAATTATCGTTTCAACCCTGGACCTTTAAAATTGACCCGAAGGTTACCAAACTCCTTAAAATATCCCAAAACATTTTTAAAAGTATTCCTAGATGTAAATTCGAGCCTAAAACAAAACTTAATCGACTCGTTTAAGAACTTGGACCGAAGTCCCGGTTTTAATCCGAATCGACTCGAAACACTTCCCAAATTTTTCCCAACTTTCTACCATATCTTAGAAATACTTAAAAGAACCTGAACTAAAATTTTCGACCCAAAACTCACGGCTGAAATTCCCAATCTTTGACAAAACTCTCGGCCCCTTCCCAAAATCACTCCTTCATGCACTACCTTCCCTAAAACTCACGCCATCGGCCACACCCGACGCACCAGCCACGAACCCATCTACTAAAGACCTAGCCCAGACCCCGAGGAGCCTACCAACACCAAGAACCCAGCCTCATGCAGCCTACACTAACAGACCCGCTAGCTAGCACTTGCCAAGACCGTACCCGAGTTTTCCTCTCGATGGCGTGCGGCTGGCGCTTCAGGTGGTTCCAGCGGTGGTTGGGCCTCCCTGAGTCATGACTCAGACCCACCGGGGTCTGGTCCAAGCCCCGGTTCAACCCCTGCACCGATCGTTCCAACCCAAGCGAGCCACAGCCCCCAACGAGCACCGTCCCAAACTCTCGATGTAGCCACTTCCAGCGACCCCGATCTGTAATTCTCCCAAAAACGCTAAATGACACCCATATCAGACCCTTAACAACTCGTCCCAGCAATCCCCTTGCACAGATCATCAAACCGTGAGTGGATGAAAGTAGTGCATAAACATGAAACAACCGAATAACCTCCGTGCATGAAACTGGATCGAGACTTTCACAAAATATTAAGCACACATCAGTATATATATAGCGTATATGATGCAGAAAAAAAGGGTACTTAGCGTGCCTTGGTGATTAATCTTTAACAAACGATCGAGGAATGCACGGCCAAAGGGAAAAGCTTTTGCTTGATCAAGGGAAAAGGAGACACCGAATCCTTAGCAGCAGCAATACACGAGGAGTTTTGTGAGTGGGGGAGGTTGGGAGGCTAATGAAATGTAAATAGGTTTAGTGGGGAGTTTAGGGAGTTAATTAGGTGCTAAATAAAATATTTATGATTAATTAAAGGGGTCCTAAATGCTAATCGAAAGTTTAAAAAAAAATATTTAAGTCCAACAAGTTTAAAAGTAGGCCCTTTAAATCTAAACACACTCCCGAAAAATATTTCGTGTTGAAAAGATTTTGAAAATATTAGCTGAACCCTTAAAAAGTCCTCCGATTCGATAAAATTTGCGTATCGATAAAAATTAAAATCATAAGGGTAAAAATACCCAAAAATTCCCATTTTTGAAAAATAAACTTAAAAACGCTTCAACTTAATTTATAAAAATAAATCTGGTAATAAAATAATCTTCCTGAAAATTCTCCGGTCTCCGATCCTTGTTCGAACGTGAAATGCATCTAAAAAACTAATGCATAAACTTTTAAAATTTATGGAATAAATTCTACCATGCATGAATTATGCATAAAATGCATAAAAATAATTAAACACAAATTAATGAAATAAACATGCATTTTAATGTTTTAAAACAATTTAATAAAATATCAAAGAAATTTAATAATTTGCATGCATGTGGTTCACGTGGACCTTCAAATATTCGGGACGTTACAATCTACCCCCCTTAAATTGAATTTCGTCCCCGAAATTTATTTATCCTCGATAATCAAAAAGCTAAATTTCTTAATTCTGGTATCCCAACAATCCACGCTTCCGTTGCGCTACTCTGATAAAATAAGTGTAAGTTATCCTTATGTCTCTTCAATCCTAATTAAATTGCCTACCAAAATTCTCGTTTGCGAATCGCAACTTAAAACAACTTATGGTGACTAAGTCCTATTTTTCTATAACCTCGAATTTCAACTTTTCTCAAAATTCTCAATATGAGAAATGGCAATCTGAATTTATTGCGTCTTTCTTTCTTATTCTATACCCAGGGTGTTCATTGACCTATTATATTAACATTTATGCAGTTCGACATGAGAAATCTTAGCATTAAAATTTACTGATCGACTTCTATCCTTGATAATATACTTAAATATAAACTTCATCTCAACCCCATAATAATATTAGCCTAAGATCCTTGAATTGAATTTTTATCTTACGGCACCAAACTTACGTAACTTACTATTTACAAGTACATCCCGGATGTAAAATTGTTGCAAATCTTAACCCTCGAGTAACGTTAATCCATAAAACCCGAATATACAATTTCGATCTTCTACCTATATAATAAAGCCCTTATATCCTCAATTACATGCTTAAACTATTATCTTGCCAATTACAATAAAATTGAGGCCTAAGACCCTTGAACTGTCCTCCTTGAAATAAATGTGGCATTCTTACGTATTCTTAATGCTTAATTGATACTAGCGTATAAAACTTAATAAGTTATCCTATGGTAGCCTTAGACTAATTCTAATAAATCAAATTCACTTATAACACATAGAGTTCTAGAATCCCCATATCAAGATAGATTTCCTACTCGATAAAAATCTTAATATTCGTTCATTGGCAACNAGCAACCAATGTTGAACACAACTAATTCCCTTAGTTTTAATTTCACCCAAAATTTCCGTATAATCACTTATCTCATAAACTTGAAATTCAAGTTTACTCAACCCAAGTAGTAATAGATAATATAACTCCAACACACATATCCGCTTAGTCTCAAGTTTCTTAATGGCTTCCAAAAATTTCTCAAAGCAAGGTGTCTACCTCACCTCTTACATGCGTCTATCAAATATCCTGACCATCAATCACACCCAATTTTCTAGAAAAATTAAATTCCAACAAAAGTATTATTTTAACTCTTAAGATCACGATTAAAAATTATGATACATCAAACTTAAGTTCTCAAAATTTTGTTAGTTCCATGTCTATTCTTATAACTTAACTAACTGATCAACTTCACCTTAAATTGTCATCAATTTAAATTCTTAAAATGCCACAATATTATTTCACTAACACTTAAATTTTCAAGCTCAATGTTGATTTATCTTACAATGTCTTTGATTACCATTCCTTATAACACTATAACTCATGTGTTTCAAGGTTCTAAATATCTCTTCAAGCCTAAATCATCGAAAATTCTTATCCTTTAAACCATTCGATTCTCACTTACTTCTCAACTATTTCCCCCAAATTTCTTAAAAATTGTAACTTATTTTTTTTAATTTCCTCAAATATTATCCAATTTGTCCTAAATTTCTAAATTCCACAATTACCCATAAGTTCTTGGCGTTCCTAATTCCATTTTAAAGGTTTCTCGTAACATAAAGTTCAATAATTTTAAGCTTATTAGACCCAAAATCAATCTACATAACCTCGAATAATTATTGATTTAACCCAAGTGTTCCTCAAAAGTTCGAATTTAATCCTTAAAAATTTCGAGATTGGCAACTTGGCCCTTAAAGTCCTCGAAAATTGCATTCTTGGCCTTACAACTCTTCAAAATTTGCATTTTGGTCCCCATAAAATTTTCGATTTTAGCCTCATTAAACCTTAAAATCTTCGAACTCAAAATTTAATCCCCAAAAATTCGGAAAATTTGAAAAGAGTCCCTTAAAATTTTGATTTGTTTGCACTTAGGTCTCCAAATTATTGGTTATTACAATTAGGTCCTTCAAATTCTCAATTCGTGCAATTCAATACTTAAATCCAACTAGGTAAAGCATGCATCCTAAATAAATTTTCATAACCAATCTTACATTTTCATAGCTACTTAAAATCCTCAAATTGTACATTTATAATCCTAAAGATTGTCGTAGTACTCGAATCATTATTGCTTATATGAAATCCTCAAAAATTAACTCAACTAATAACCACGAACTATCAGTAATTTCTTAGAAAATCTACAAGTCCTAAAAGCATTCATAATTTTCAAGATTAACTTATGATCCAAAAAGTAGAACGTCGGTACTACTAACCCAAAAATTAATATAGTCAAATCATTTCCAACCTCTCCAAATGCCCAATAGCAAAATTCTTATTCATGATCAATTCCACAACAAAGCCAGCATGCATGAAAATCATATAATTCCTCATTTCATGTCGTAACATTCATAAAAAAAAAGTTTAAAGCATCTAATCTCAAAACATTACGATCGATAGACATGTCCCGTAAAACGTATATCATGTAAACATGAAGGTGATAGCATTAAAAAGATCTAAAACATTTAAACTTACAGACCTGAGGCTTGAAGACTGAGCGACAGAAGCTGACGGTGGCACAACCCTATACAAGACCCTTGCTCTGATACCAACTGAAACGTCTCCCGTTTTAAAAGTGCGGAATATTTTTTTTAAAAAAAAGCTCGCAATTACAAAATGACATTTAAAATAATCGTATTTATTTGCCAATAAAAGTAGTGCAGTTTAAAAATAAAAAATAACTAATGTCATCCAAAATCAACGTAAACGTAAACGTGTAAAAATCGTAAAATCATCAACATATAAAAATGCGTAACTCCTCTCAAACACATGAATCAATATGCGGAAAAATAATGGTCCTCGGGTCGTATCACCGCACATGGCGCATGCCTACTCAGTCTTCGGCACCTCTGGTTCCCTGATCAAAATGCTCACTTGCATCACACACGCATAGTGAGTCTAAAGACTCAACACACCTGTACCAATAATAGCAAGTACATATACGTAGCACACAACAATGAAAAATAGCATAATAAACATACATTTCATGAGCTTAAAAACATGAACATGAACGTGTCGTGTAAAATCGTAACGTGTCAAAACATGTCTCATCATGTTATCATATCGTATGCGTAACCGTGACCTGTCAAAACATGGTAATAGCATGTATCATCGTATCAGCATATATGTGTTAAAATCTTAATTTGAATTCCGTTCATTAGCTGTGACTTTCGTATCATCATGTCAGCATGTCAGTCGATGGATCCATCTACGTGTAACCGCGGTACCCGGCGACGAGGATCATCAGCGACGGCATTACCCGCCCACTGAGTTCGGGCCTTACATGTCATCGTATCATCGTGTTAGTCACAACTAAATCACTTCCTTCAAAACGTGTCATCATATTTATCACTTAATAAAAAATTGCATATACATAATTTTTCCTTTAAACCAAGCATGCACTGTATTTATCATACTTGCGTAAAAACCGTAAACATGATGCATAATCATTTAAAATATCTTAATTTGTGCTTAGGGCGCTGCCCGGACTAAAACTCACCACGGGTAAAAAATGACCATTTTGCCCCTGGAACTCGAAAATTAGCGTTTCATCCCTGGACCTCTAAAATTGACCCGAAGCTTACCAAGCTGCTTAAAATGTCCCAAAACATTTTAAAAAGCATTCTTAGACGTAAGCCCGAGCCCAAACTCAAACTTAATCGACTCGTTTTAAAACTTGGACCGAGGTCCCGGTTTTAATCCGAATAAACTCAAAACACTTCCCAAATTTTTCCCAACTTTCTACCATATCTTAGAAATACTTAAAAGAACCTGAACTAAAATTTTCAACCCAAAACTCACAGCTGAAATTCCCAATCTTTGACAAAACTCTCGGCCCCTTCAATTCCCAAAATCACTCCTTCATGCACTACTTTCCCTAAAACTCACGCCGTCGGCCACACCCGACGCACCAGCCACGAACCCATCTACTAAAGACCTAGCCCAGACCCCGAGGAGCCTACCAACACCAAGAACCCAGCCTCATGCAGCCTACACTAACAGACCCACTAGCTAGCACTTGCCAAGACCGTACCCAAGTTTTCCTCTCGATGGCGTGCGGCTGGCGCTTCAGGTGGTTCCAGCGGTGGTTGGGCCTCCCTAAGTCATGACTCAGACCCACCGGGGTCTGGTCCAAGCCCCGGTTCAACCCCTGCACCGATCGTTCCAACCCAAGCGAGCCACAGCCCCCAACGAGCACCGTCCCAAACTCTCGATGTAGCCACTTCCAGCGACCCCGATCTGTAATGCTCCCAAAAACGCTAAATGACACCCATATCAGACCCTTAACAACTCGTCCCAGCAATCCCCTTGCACATATCATCAAACTGTGAGTGGATGAAAGTAGTGCATAAAAATGAAACAACCGAATAACCTCCGTGCATGAAACTGGATCGAGACTTTCACAAAATATTAAGCACACATCAGTATATATATAGCGTATAAGATGCAGAAAAAAAAGTACTTAGCGTGCCTTGGTGATTAATCTTTAACAAACGATCGAGGAAAGGGAAAAGCTTTTGCTTGATCAAGGGAAAAGGAGACACCGAATCCTTAGCAGCAGCAATACACGAGGAGTTTTGTGAGTGAGGGAGGTTGGGCGGCTAATGAAACGTAAATAGGTTTAGTGGGGAGTTTAGTGAGTTAATTAGGTGCTAAATAAAATATTTATGATTAATTAAAGGGGTCCTAAATCCCGAAAAATATTTCGTGTTGAAAAGATTTTGAAAATATTAGTCGAACCCTTAAAAAGTCATCCGATTCGATAAAATTTGCGTATGGATAAAAATTAAAAATAATGCGGGTAAAAATACCCAAAAATTCCCATTTTTGAAAAATAAACTTAAAAACGCTTCAACTTAATTTATAAAAATAAATCGGGTAATAAAATAATTTTCCTGAAAATTCTCCGGTCTCCGATCCTTGTTCGAACGTGAAATGCATCTAAAAACACTAATGCATAAACTTTTAAAATTTATGGAATAAATTCTACCANATATGTTTGATGACATGGGTATACAGATAAAGAAATAACAAACCATNAATAAAATATCAGAGAAATTTAATAATTTGCATGCATGTGGTTCACGTGGACTTTCAAATTTTCGGGACGTTACAGTTGACTTGCAGGGCATGTACTCTAACAAATCATTCTGAAATCAACAAAAGTATGCGATGTAATGAAAATTCATATAACATACATTCAAAACAAGGGTTAAGTTCTTACGAGCAAAGACGATATAAATGCTATTTTGCATGAAATATCTTGCATGAGGTCCACTATCAGTTCTTCGTCCACAAATGAATCCATCCTTGGTAAAACATCCTTAGCAACTTCCTTTACCAAAAGCGGATGATCACATAATTTTTTTAGAGTCTGTTTCCAAGAACAAAAACATCAATACTTCCAATTTGGAAAAAAAATATCATGTCAACTCCAAACACTCAAGCAAGACAAAATTCTTAATATCTATAACCAGTGAATACTAACAAAAAACATATTTTCTCATTTAATATTTTCCTAAATTACAAGATATCAGAAAAAAGTACAGATCAAAAAACTAATAAATTTTAATCAATAAGCTGTCGAAGTAATGAATGATAAAGCTTTTGGAGGATATTACCAAGAGAGCAGCGAGATGGTTTTCTGACAAAGTCTCCATATTTTTCAAGAAATCCTTGTAACTTTGGCTCTGAGTTTATGAATACGAAATTTAATTAGGGGAAAAGTTTCTCAAGAGCAAGAAAAGAAAATTAAACACAATAAATTGGTACCTGGATAGGAGTCAGCTTTAACCATATTACCATTTCATTTTTTTTTTGTGTAATGGGATGCCAAAATCAGATATCGTTCGTCTTAAAAAGTATGGATGAATGGATTTTCTAAGTTTCTTATCAACACCAGAAGTAAAAAGATAATATCAGTTTCATGAATTATCCATCAGATTCAAATTCAAATAATCTTATTACATATCCTGGTGATCACCTTAACTGCTGAATAACCCGAACGTTGTTCCTTGATGGAAGTGTTTTCCTCAACAATTTCATGAATGCAACCATATTTGTTGACAAACCTGAGTGAACAAGCAATAGATAAGAAATAAAAAAAAATAGGAAGACATAGATATGAACCCCTAATAATGTAAAACAACTTGAGAACTGGAGAGGAAATCTGATTAATTACTCATTCTCAGAACCGAGTAACCCGGGAACGCAGAATTGAAACAATGCCCATAATTCCTACAAGCAACAAACAACAATATACAACTTATTCTATTGTTTAATGTTTGTCAGGAGTTGATAAATGAAAACTAATAAAATTAATAAAAATCCAACAATGATAGGTACACTACCATCAGATTGTTTTGCAATGGTGTGGCAGTAATAATTATGCCATGAAGACAAATTAAGCGGGATAAACTTTTCTCCGTTTCTGTGTTTCTATTTTTTATACGATGACCCTGAAATGATTAAAAATACTTGAAGTTAAACCAAACTGAAGCATACATCATAACTAAGAAAACACACTGCAAACGAACAAGAAAATTGAACCTATCATGGCATCACTACAAGAAAAATCACCATTAACAACACATCTACGACAACGATTGTCACTAAAAATGTTGTCAAAAAGCATACGACAACGGTTTGAGTGAAAACCGTTGTCGTAGGTGTGTTTTTTAAACAAAAGACAACGGCTTTATAAAAACCGTTGTCTTTTAGGTGTCAAAGACAACGGTTTATAAAAACGTTGTCTATTAGCGTGTTTTTTTTGACAATTGACAACGGTTTTCTTAAACGGTTGTGGAAAAGGTGATGTAAAACGTATTTAACGACGGATTTGCTTACACCGTCGCTATCGACGGTTTTATGTACACCGTCGCTATCTTTAGCGACGGTTTTTAAAATTAAAAATAGCGACGGTTTGGCCTACAACCGTCGCTATATATAGCGACGGTATAATATCTGTCGCTATATTTAGCGATAGTTTAAATTAAATCCGTCGCATATTTATACTTAGCGACGGTTATTATTAGACCGTCGCTAATTTTCGCGACGGCGTTAGTATAACCGTCGCTAGTTTTCGCGACGGTGTTAGCATAACCGTCGCTAAAATTAGCGACGGATGAGAAAACACTGTCGCAAATTATAGATCGCCGACGGTTCATTAATAAACCGTCGCTAGTAGCGACGGTTTAACCAAAACCCGTCGCTATTAGCGACGTATTAACCAAAACCCGTCGCAACACTTCTATAAATACCCACTCACTCGGTCTATTTTAAAACACACAATTTCACAACACTTAAAATTTTTCTTACATAATTTTAGTTTCGGTAATTTTAAAAAATTGTTCCAAGTTTTTGAAATCTCCGCTTATTTATGTAAATTTTTTCGTTTTATTTTTGTTAAATTTTTAAGTTTTAAGATCTTAGTCTATTCAAATTACAAGTTTTTTTAGAATTATTAAATTGTTAAAAGTAATTTTTTTTATTTTACTGCAAATATTAGCGACGGAAATCATGAATGAACTGTCGCTAACATTAGCGACGGAATGCATTGCCTAACTGTCACTAACGTTAGCGACGGTATTCAAAACCGTCGCTAATTTTAGCGACGGTATCAGAAATCCGTCGCTAAATATTTATGTGCGACGATTTGTTAAAAACCGTCGCAAATTGTAGCTTCAACAACGGATAAAAACCGTTGTCTTTGAGCGCACCCTTTAACCACAGGGGCTTTAACAACAGTTTTAAAAGACCTACAACAACGGGAAAAAACCGTTGTCATAGGCTTTTTTTCTTGTAGTGCATGGTGTAAAACTGTAAATAAACATAATAAACATACTTCATCTAGAAACATATAATCCAATAATGCTTCATATTTTCCAACATCTTTCAGAGTGGAGTTAGTCATGAAGTCATAAGTTGCTAGATAAACAACTTTTCCCTACAACAAAGACAAGCAAAAATGTGTTAAGAGTCTCAAAAATAATGATTGGTGAAGGAATTATTATAGCCATCTACATTCAGGTCACTAACTTCCAAATAAGTAAAGATCTATACATCCAAATGTCAGCCATGACGCCAAGTAGTCATTTAGCTGAAATTTTAAGTTGCTTAAAAATTGAAAGGCAATGAGATATTTAAACTGGATTGACATGATAAGGCAAGAGAAAATAAACATTTGACATGAAATCAGGGTAAATAAGAGCCTAGAGAAATAGTCACATACAAATGAAGTTTACATTTTCATATTTATAGATGTTGGCCTTGGTTTAATCTGACAAAGATTCATGAAGTAGAAACATATAAATTTTAGCACTTACAGCAGCAACATATCGACTTTGAAAAACTAAATATTCAGCTATTGTTTTTTGTACTGTAAAAAGAAAAGGTTTCAGCGGAGTGAGAAAGAAGACCGTACATCTTGAAACTCCTTGCGCGGATGTTCATCACTAAATATAAAATCCCTAAGAAAAGACAAAGCAATGAAATGTAACTACAAGAATACTAAACACAAGGCCTCTGGCAAAGTGATTAACATCCTTCTCGAAGGAAGACATTACAAATTTGGTCAATTAAAACCATTTATTGTTATGTGTGCGTATCTACAGTGTATTGAGCATAAAACAAATGACAGAGACTAACATTTATTTTTGTGCTTGCAGACAGCTCAACATTTGATAACTCCTCTAGCCACGTGTTTGAGCGGGTATTTTGACAGACGATAAGAACACTATTAGCCAGATTTGAATAGAAAAGACCTGCTATAAAGGAGCAAATCTGGAGAAAAAATAGAGAGAGAAAAATCGAGGTCATTTAGTCCCACGACTTCATCTGAAAATAAGAAAACAGCCGTTTCAAGTATTTTACACACCTGCACAACTGGCACTCCAAGCACCATGTCGTCAGCTGGTATTCCCCCCCGACCCTTATGGTCAAGTGAAAAGAGCCATTTAAGTCCTTGAATTTGACGAGGATGCAATTTTTTAGCAATTTTATGTGGCAATATAAATAGATGTGGTCGACCATCTATTATGAAATCATCATCCATATTTTTCGTTTTTCTTTTAACCATTAGTATCATTGAGATCGATGGATCGGTGATGCCTGCCTATAATCTTTCTTCCTCCTGCATTATATTTATCAAGAAAATTCAGAAAAACAGCAAAAAAATGTTATACAATAGGAATTCATCCTTCTAGGAACAAATTTTTTATAAGGAAAAAGTGAGGAAAATTTGTTTCAAAACCAATAATTCATTGGAATTATGAAGGATAGCCTTCTTTTAATCATCTTTTTTTTTTTTCTCGAAATTGATTATTTTATACATGTTGTAAAAGAAATGCACAAGGAAAATAAATTTGTTGATGATGAAATAAGTAATTATTAGTGCAATATGTATGATTTGGTTGGAGAAGGGTAACAACATATTGACTATGGTCGGTTTAAGATGGTACCATTTAAATGATATCTGAGGTTATTGATAATCATTATTGTCTAAGTTAATTTTTTAATGTAAATATTATTTTTTTCTTCTACGTATTCAGCAATTTTTAACAATTACACTTTATCAAAATCAAAACAAAAAAATGAACAATGTTTTTTTGTTATTCTAATTAATGAACTCAGTATTTCTTACCAAAGGGTAAAAAATAATTTAGAGTTGGTAGATCATCCTTTGGATAGTTTTAGTGGAATCTGTGCAGCCGTGTTTATGGATATGAGTGTTGAATTTTGAGAAGCTACAGTGTTACATATAGTGGAAACTCTTGGTGACTCAGAGGAGGATGAATTTTTTCAAACATGGAAAGCTGCAAAGATATCAGAGGAGAAAAAAGGATCGGAACTGCTAGTTTTTCGAGCTTGGAGATCCGGTACCATCACTACTACAAAAACGGCATTCGGCCATACTAAAACTGTTGTAACTGAGGGTGTTGTTGAAAGTCCGTTCAACGACAACGATTTTTATCCGTTGTGGTAAGTCGAATTTGCGACGGTTTCTTAAAACCGTCGCAAATAATATTAGCGACGGATTTATTCAAAACTGTCCCTAATTTTGAATTAGCGACGATTTAATGAACCGTCGCTAAAATGAGCGACGGTTCTCAATAAATTTCGTCGCTACTTTTAGCGACGGTTTATAATCATGATTTCCGTCGCTAAATTGTTTCGAAAAAAAAAAAAACTTTTTATAATTTAATAAATCTAAAAAAAAATTAACAATCGAAACTAAAATCGTGTCAAATAGAAAAATTTTAAGTGTTGTGAAGTAGTAAAATCGTTTAAGAGAGAAAAATTTTAAATTTTGTGAAGTGGTGAGAATAATTTTAAGTGTTGTGAAGTAGTAAAATCGTATACGAGAGAAAAATTTTAAGTGTTGAAGTGGTGAGAAAAATTTTAAGTGTTATGTGAAGTGATAAATTTGTGTAGGGAGAAAAATTTAAGTGTTGTGGAGGGAAATGGACCGAGTATGGCGATATTTATAGACAGTTTGCGACGGGTTTTGTTTAAACTGTCGCTATTCGCTACAGAAATTGAAAAACCGTCGCAGCTTTTAATTTTGCGACTGTTTTGATCTAAACTGTCGCTAAATTTAGCGACGATTTTAATAAAACAGTCGCCATATTTAGCTACGGGATTTGTAAAACCGTCGCTAATTTTAAACATGCGACGGATTTATGTAAAACCGTTGCTAAATTTAGCGACGGTTTTGCCGAACCCGTCGCTAATTTAAAATAAGCGACGGTTTTTTATTGACCGTCGCAATATTTAGCGATGGTTTTATAAAATCCGTCGCTAAATATTGCAACGTTCTCATAAACCGTTGTTGTTTGTTCAAAAATCACGCTAATCGACAACGGTTTCTTAAAACCGTTGTAGATTGTCCAAAAAAACACGCTAATAGACAACGGTTCATAGACCGTTGTCATTAATTCTAAAAAAACGCTCAAAGACAACGGTTTTATAGAACCGTTGTCATTGACCCTAAAAACCGTTGTCTTTGACCCCCCAAAGACAACGGTTTTTGAAAACCGTTGTCTTTGGCCCCCAAAAGACAACTGTTTTCGCTAAAACCGTTGTTAAAACACAAACTACAACAATTTTTCACAAAAACCGTTGTCATATGTGCGTTGTTATATGCAGAATTTCTTGTAGTGCATGAAGAAATAAATGGAGAATACTTGTTATTGTTTATTCACTTGTGAACTGGTACATATACACAGTGATATCGTACAGATTTGGTAAGAATCAATTCTATCCTGAGATCAAGTCAATGAAAATATATACATGCAAGATTAATAGGTAAGGAGTAAAAAAAAACAAAAGAGAAGAACAATATAATGATCAATCACAAACATAAACATCTAAATTCAATCATGAAATTCAAACATGCCTGAAGACTAGCTATCTGGTTGATCGCAAATCCAGAAAGAAAACCAAAACAGAAAATACAATGAAACTGGATCTCCGAATTATATAATGACCTACCTGAAGACGAGAAGAGGATAATGCAAAAAATCCGAAAACATAAAGCATCAATGAAACCGAATTTAAGATATGATGAACCTGACGACGAGTCCGAGTGAACGAGTTGCTTCTTCTGAAAACGTTTTTTGTTAGAGTCTGCTCGAAAATTGTGAGATTAAAGAAACGAAGAAGAGAAAACAGATTGGGCAGAAGAATGTGGAGATCGTACCTCTGTGTTTCAATCGTCGAAGCCGTTGTAGTATATCCTTATGAAGGGATTGCAGGGTAGCTTCAGCTTCACTCCCCGGTACCGCTTCGAGCGACGAAAGAATCGAGAAGAAGATACTGTTTTCAAAATTTAGCAAATTTTATTCGAGCTATCGTTAATACAATGATCGCAAATCGAGAAAGAAAACCAAAACAGAAAATACAATGAAACTAAATCGTCGAATTGTCTAATGACCTACCTGAAGACGAGAAGTGGAGACTGCAAAAAATGCGAAATACATAAAGCATCAATGAAACCGAATTTAAGATATGATGAACCTGAGGACGAGTTCGAGTGATCGAATTGCTTCTTCTGAAAGCGTTTGTTGTCGGAGTCTGCTTGAAAATTGTGAGATTAACGAAACGAAGAAGAAAAACTGATGGGGCAGAAGAAGGTGGAGATCGTACCTCTGTGTTTCAATCGTCCAACCAGTTGTATTGTCCTTATGAAGGGACTGGCAGGTAACTTCAGCTTCACTCCTCGGTACAACTTCGATTGACGAAAGAATCGAGAAGAAGAGACTGTTTTCAAATTTTAGCAAATTTTGTTCGAGCTACGGTTAATACAATGATCGTAAATCGAGAAAGAAAACCAAAACAGAAAATACAATGAAACTGAATCTCCATATTGTGTAATGACCTACCTGAAGACGAGAAGAGGAAACTGCAAAAAATGCGAATACATAAAGCATCAATGTAATCGAATTTAAGAAATGATGAACATGAGGACGACTCCGAGTGATCGAATTGCTTCTTCTGAAAGCGTTTGTTGTTGGAGTCTGCTTGAAAAATGTGAGATTAACGAAACGAAGCAGAGAAAACAGATTGGGCAGAAGAACGTGGAGATCGTACCTCTATGTTCCAATTGTCGAAGCCGTTGTAGTATCCTTATGAAGGGACTGCCAGGTAGCTTCAGCTTCACTTCTTGGTACCGCTTCGAGCGACGAAAGAATCGAGAAGAAGATACTGTTTTCAAATTTAGCAAATTTTATTCGAGCTACGGTTAATACAATGATCGTAAATAGAGAAAGAAAACCAAAACAGAAAATACAATGAAACTGAATCTCCGAATTGTGTAAAGACCTACCTAAAGACGAGAAGAGGAGACTGCAAAAAATGCGAATACAGAAAGCATCAATGAAACCAAATTTAAGATATGATGAACCTGAGAACGAGTCCGATTGATCGAATTGCTTCATCTGAAAGCGTTTGTTGTTGGAGTCTGCTTGAAAATTGTGAGATTAACGAAACGAAAAGAGGAAACATATTGGGCAGAAGAATGTGGAGATCGTACCTCCGTGTTTCAATCGTCGAAGCCGTTGTAGTATCCTTATGAAGGGACTGCCAGGTATATTCGGCTTCACTCCCCGGTACCGCTTCGAGCGACGAAAGAATCGAGAAGAAGAGAATGTTTTCAAAATTTAACAAATTTTATTCGAGCTACAGTTAATTCAATGATCGCAAATCGAGAAAGAAAACCAAAACAGAAAATACAATGAAACTGAATCTCCGAATTGTATAATGACCTACCTGAATACGAGAAGTAGAGACTGCAAAAAATGTGAAATACATAAAGCGTCAATGAAACCGAATTTAAGATATGATGAACCTGAGGACGAGTTCAAGTGATCGAATTGCTTCTTCTGAAAGCGTTTGTTGTCGGAGTCTGCTTGAAAATTGTGAGATTAACGAAACGAAGAAGAGAAAACAGATTGGGTAGAAGAATGTGGAGATCCTACCTCTTTGTTTCAATCGTCGAAGCCGTTGTAGTATCCTTATGAAAGGACTGCCAGGTAACTTCAGATTCCCTCCCCGGTGCCGCTTCGAGCGACGAAATAGTCGAGAAGAAGAGACTGTTTTCAAAATTTAGCAAATTTTATTCGAGCTACGGTTAATACAATGATCGCAAATCGAGAAAGAAAACGAAAACAAAAAATACAATGAAACTGAATCTCCGAAATGTCTAATGACCTACCTGAAGACGAGAAGAGGAGACTGCAAAAAAATGAGAATACATAAAGCATCAATGAAACCGAATTTAAGATATGATGAACATGAGGACGAGTTCGAGTGATCGAATTGCTTCTTCTAAAAGCATTTGTTGTTAGAGTCTTCTTGAAAATTGTGAGATTAACGAAACGAAGAAGAGAAAACAGATTGGGCAGAAGAATGTGGAGATCGCATCTCTGTGTTTCAATCGTCGAAGCTGTTGTAGTTTCCTTTTGAAGGGACTGCCAGGTAGCTTCAGCTTCAGCCCCCGGTACCACTTCGAGCGACGAAAGAATCGAGAAGAAGAGACTTTTTTCAAAATTTAGCAAATTTTATTCGAGCTACGGTTAATACAATGATCGTAAATCGAGAAGGAAAACCAAAACAGAAAATACAATGAAACTAAATCTCCGAATTGTGTAATGTCCTACCTGAAGACGAGAAGAGGAGACTGCAAAAAATACGAATACATAAAGCATCAATGAAATCGAATTTAAGATATGATGAACCTGAGGACGAGTCCGAGTGTTCAAATTGCTTCTTCTGAAAGCGTTTGTTGTTGGAGTCTGCTCAAAAAATGTGATATTAACGAAACGAAGAAGAGAAAACAGATTGGGTAGAAGAATGTGGAGATCGTACCTCTGTTTTTCAATCGTCGAAGCCGTTGTAGTATCCTTATGAAGGGACGGCCAGGTAGCTTCAGCTTCACTCCCCGGTACCGCTTCGAGCGATAGCTCTCCATGATTGCGAGCGAAGAATGAATCGAGAAGAAGAGACTATTTTCAAAATTTAGCAAATTTTATTTTGAGTTACAGTTACGTTGATTATATACACAGAAATTATTAGATATTCACCATCATAACAAACTCTGAAAATGTTCGACCTGGGCATAACAAACTCTGAAAACGGCCGATCTCGGCAGTCTGCTTGAGTAAAGGGAAGAGGCGTAGAAGAGAGAGGGGTAGGAGAGAGGGGATAGAGCACGTTTGTTTACTTTAAACTTGGTGAACGAGTTTTGTTTTATATTAATTTTAAAATTTTAACGAGTGTCATTTGTATGTATATGTATATTTTTGTATGTTAATTTCAAGATAGATATGTGTATATTTATTAGTGTATATAGGTTTCTTTAAAATTATTATTGAAACTTTCAGCTCCGATTCAATTTTTTTTTACTTTAAGAAATATATTGTGCGCTATGGATAAACCAATTCTATGTTCACAAGATTTTTAGCTTTCATATATATTGATTCCAATGATGAAATTGATTTGTTTTAATTAGCCTAGTGCTGTTTATCTGTATATTAGTCCACGGATTTTTATGGCTTGATAGCATAGAGAGTGAATTACGAAAGCAGAAATCCAAGTAGCTATGAAATATGATTAGTTTAGGATGACTGTATATTACCTCTCCATAATCCATACAATTCTTCTAAAATGAACACATTGAACTTGCTGATCATGGGATTAATATTCTGGCTTCAGGAAAATGTAAAACTTCAAATACTTTAATGCATTACAACTCCTGGAGATCATTTCTTCTATAGCAAAGTTCACTGAATGCAATGCATTTACCATTTGACAAATGCTAGCATCAAGGTAAATATTTTGTTTTGGCATATTGCTTACAAGTCACGAATGGTTAGGTTGCACCTACTGCCTATCCTATCTCAAAAGGAGGGATTTGTGTGTTTTTCTTTCATATTCTTTTGGTTTTCTACTCGAACTTGGAATGGACATTGAACTTGAGCATCTCTTCTCCATAGAGTTACAGGTAGCAACATGACCAGACTATTTCTTCACATATGCATCAAATGCTCTCACTGGCTCTTGTCTACTCCATTAAGACTTGTGGGAAGCCCCACTAAATTTATTAACTTGCGCACGAGTCTCTTACCAACTATATCTATATTGTTAGGATCAGTTGGAAGTGAAAAAGTGTTTAGAAAGGGGGTTAAATAAACACTTTACAATTTTCACAACTTCTTCGCTTTATGAATCAGTTTAGTGATAAACTGAATTCGCGAATCTTGTTGTCAATATCAATCAGTTAACTTGATAAAAGTGCAGAAATAACTGAAAGACAGATAGAATAAAATTGATAAGGAAAGAACACAAGATTTATGGATGTTCGGAGATTTCAAATACTCCTACGTCACCTCTTCTATCTCGAAGATAGGATATTCAGTAAAAGACTTTGATCTATACAATGAATTGTACAAACCCACTTCAGTGTGGACTTAAACACTGCCAAAACTGAAACTCTTAGTATCAAATACAACTTATCAGTACTTAACTGAACTTTATTAGCACAACTGATCTCTACAAGATCGAATATATAGCAATAAGTGTTTGTGCTTGAATCTCAACGTATAGCATGAAAGCTATGAATGTGAATAATAACCTTGAGCTTTTTGAGAATTTGTTTGCAAACATTTTAACTCGATAGCTTTGTAAGTGGATTGTTTTTCTTCAGCTGATCTTCCTTGACTATTTATAGGCTTTGCTTCCAACGGTAACAATGAATGCATTTTGAATCTTTATATTCGTTGAATAACCACGTCAACATTCTTCTGACATTCGTACACTGTAGCTTTTCTGAAATACGGCGTTTCCACTACACGTTACAATCTGCTCTTGTACAATTGTCGGTTGATAGCTACATTCCTTAACTGATGACGTGTTAAGCTGATAGAATGAACTGGTTTTTGTGTAAGTGATCAGTCTTAATTGATCGTTTGTGTAACTGATCAGTATTAACTGATCGTCTAGTTGACTACACAGTTCAGTTAGCTTAGCTGAGTTCAGTTGCCTTTGATTGTAGGCGCATTACTCTTTAGTTTAGACAACTATCAGTTTAAGAATCTTCAGTTCAATTACTTTCAGCTTTCTCGATCAGTGTTCAATCTTTTTGACGTTTTAATTTGTCAAACCCCGNGGCAAAAATAAGGAAGAACTAATTCCTTTAATTTTAGCATCATTAAAATAAAATTGCTCAAAAACTCACATCGAAATTGCCAGAAGATGTGCACTGCCGGACGAGTTTGGAGCACATCA
>NC_133322.1:18077768-18078494 GCF_012295235.1 Primulina huaijiensis | reverse complement strand
TATATAGCTGAATGTCTGGAAAATAATGGTTGTTTAATTTGTATAGATAGCATAATTGACGAATAGATTTTTGCACCATATTTATCATTTTGTAACACATGCAGATGTGTTACAGGGATTAATTATATTTATGATTAGTGAAATGACCGACCAAACATTAATGACAACAAGCTGAATTCATATTGTTATTATTATGTTTCAAAATACATAAGTGCAGTGACATTATACATAAGCCACTAAATAATCGATTTTTCGATTAAAACATACAATGCACAATAGATAATGGAAAAAATACTTAACCATCAGAGATTCAAATCTGGAATTACTACAAAGGTCGATGTTAGCCTTCGTAGGAGTGCGGTTCTTCGATTTATCTGTTATTTCTCCTAACTATAGCCCTTCACTCTTCTTACTTGGGAGAAATTTTGAATCCAATGGTGGGTTCTAAAATGTGAAGAATGATATTTACGAGAGGAAATCACGACCAAGAATAATTTGGTAACAAATTAAAAACTTGATGGATGAATTCAGAAGTCAAGAAAGACGAGGGAAGAAAAAAAAAACGACAAACATGATGGACGAAAATAGCTAGGTATTATCCCTATATTTATAATACATTAGGCTTACATAAAACAGAAAGGAAGAAAAACAAAGAGCCCAACCAAAACTCTTGATAATGCATGGTATTTTCAAATATATACATATATAACTTTATATTTTCACACA
>NC_133322.1:18048730-18076840 GCF_012295235.1 Primulina huaijiensis | reverse complement strand
ATATAACTTTATATTTTCATATATATATGCATGGACACATTAATTGAAATTAAATAACTTTTATTTAATTTCCTTAATTAACTTATTAGTTAATCCATTCTAGACTCTTGTAGAATATTTTATAAGAATTTTGTACATATTAGTAGTCACTACTACTAGTATTATATTTAATTAGTAAATTCGAAATTCACTAAATAAATAATTGTTAACTCGTTATAATCCCGATTGACAATCTGACAGTACCGATGTGTCAACGATAAAAATTTTGTTCATATAATGAAAATTGAAAATTTCGAATACCAAAATTGTGTGGCTGTAAGTTAATTTATGATCTTAGTCTATTAATTTGTATTTTTTCAATTTTGATTATTTTTCATGAGAGTGCTGACTTATCACTAGAAAAAATGTGACTTATCACTAGAAAAAATGTGAATTTGTGCACTAAATATTGGAAATTGACCGATAACATGTTAATAAAAAAGCATATATAAATTACAAGACCAAAAATATAATCATCGGGTAGATTATAAATCGGGAGTAATTATTATTGATTGGGTGACACATATGAAAATACTGTTTATATGGTTTTAGAGGAGGTATTATCCTCGACACTGACAGGCGAGAATATTATGCTCATTAAAAATTTGGTACAAGTCACGTTTTCATTTGAAGCTTTATTTACCCATAAATTTTGACCCATGCACATTGTATTTTTCAATGTCAATTTAATTTGTGAACCTACACTAACAGCTTCTTTTCCGACGAGTTTCAACACCGATTTCCAGACGAGAAGCGATTATTCGTTATTGTCAAGAAAAGTTGGTGGCTGCCATCGCCCAACAAATTCGTAACACAGGCTCGGCGAGCTTACTGCCTTCTTATATGGTTTAAATTTTAGCAAATGTTTATGGATCTTCTCCTACTCGAGGGATGCCAATCTGGGACTGAATCCAATGAGGTTTTTTTTTTTTTTTTTGGGTGAATGAGGGCACATGTAGTCGAATAAATTCTGAGAGAGTCATTCTGATTTTATTATTATGTCCATAAAAATAAAAACCTAAATTAATCAAAATAAAAATTTTATCTCAAACTCAACCCAAATATAAAGTTTTATCTTAAACTCCATCTCAAACCCGAAATGCGTACATGCTTTTGATTGAAACTTAATTTTCGTAAGGAGAACTATCATCGTTGATGAGCCATTGAGATAGTCAAATATACATATTGTGATAGTTTTCGTTCTGTTTTTATATAACTTTTGGGAAAATTAGGATTTTGGTTCTGTTGGATTTTAGTAACTTTGATTTTCAGTTAGTAACTTGGATTTTAGCCCTGTACTGGTACTGCGCTTTTATTTTGTTTCTTGACTAGCAATGAAAACAAAGAAGCGCTCGGCGAGGGATATCAAAATGGTTGGTGATTATTTTGTTCATAAACAAAATTTTATAATTGTGTAAAGAAGTAATTTTATTTTGTTTCTTGACTAGCGATTTCAGGATAGAGCAATGAAAACAAAGAAGTGCTCAGCGAGGGATGTAATTAGTTATCTTCCATGTGATGTTAAGGAAAATATTCTTAAGCGCTTAATATTGCGGGATGCTGTGAGGACAAGTATACTATCAAGAGAGTGGAGATATAAATGGGCTACTCTACCAGCTCTTGTTTTATTATTCTCTTCGCAGCTAAAATTATCTGATAACCAAGATTTTAATGCCGTAATTAATCAAATACTAATGATTCACCAAGGACCAGTGAAGGAGTTTGAGGTGAGATATATGGATTTAGAAAGTTCTCGTTATCTACCCCAATGGTTCGATCTTTTGTCAAAATATCATCTTCAAAGACTCTTCCTTCATTGGTGGTTAGGACCGAAAGGTTATGGTCGGCTTCCTTCAAATTTTTTTTCTTTCTCTCAATTGAGGTATTTGTATCTTTCAAAATGTGTGCTCAGGCCTCCGTCATCATTCAAAGGGCTTAGTAGTCTTGTCTCCCTTGAATTCGAGAATGTTAAAATCAAAACTCATAAGCTCAGTAGCTTAATTTCCAAGTCTCCTTTCCTCGAGCGTGTGGTGATAAGAAACCTTTGCGACAAATTCAAAACCCTTCGAATATGGGCCTCTAAACTTAAAAAATTTCTCTTTCTTGGCATTGCCTCTTCCATTTATTTTGTAAATGTTCCCCTCCTTGAGGAAGTCCATATTGTGTTAAGCGGCAGATCTGATGAAGTACTTCCATATAAAGTGAAACAGGATAATTTTATGAAATCCCTTGCCCAATTATCATCCATCACAAAACTGGTGCTTAATGGTTTTCTCAAGGTAAACGTTCCATTTGATCAGTTTTTTTATATGTTCATTTAATGGATCCATTTCTTTCTATATATCTAATCTGAATGAATAGTTGGGTTCCTTTGCATCCATTCATTGAATTTGTCTTCTTTTACTAGCATTCATCATAATTTAAATGCTACCAAGATTTTTTCTATTTCCGAAGCTGTGCATTTAAAAGTATATATACTTGTATTTTTTTACTTGAGTATTGATATTTATTAATTTATAACAACAAAAGCTTGTTTAAGTATTATCATTGAAACATGGTTTTTGATTACCGAAAAACCAGGACTTGTCAGTTTCTCTTTTATTCACGAGTTTTTTATTTACATGTTGGATTGGGTACACTCTGATTATTTTGAACTTCGTATCTATCACTTCCTTGTTGGATTCCAGTCGGCGGTGGCAATAGACGGAGTATGGCAGAATCTTACCTTTGACATGAATCATTTGAAGATCCTTGGATTGGAAATATCTTCTTTTGAACTTGCTGAAGTCAGCTGCGCTATCTGCTTGATTAGAAGCGCCCCTAATTTGGAATCTCTCAATTTTATAGTAAGTGATGTAATTTTGGTCGTGGATTTTTTTGGATATTCTTTTCTAGTTTCCATCTATTATTTATCTCTCGTCGTTTAGATTTCAGCCCATGACCAGCAAATATCGACTACCACGCAATTTTTGGTGCGGCAACATGAGCATAGCATTTCTTTCAATGGCCTCAAAAAAGTATCGATTTGGTGGCTAGGTTGCAAAGAACCTGATATCGAATTGGTTCAGCTTATTTTTTCTTTTTCCCCAGCACTGGAAAAATTCATTATTCCTCCTAGTTATGAAGGATCCTGTTTATTAGATTACTTAGTTTCAATGCCCAAAGCATCACCAAAAGTCGAAATCGTTTTAGATTATATGGATACAGAGTCAAAAGTTTTCGATTTCATGTCTTCTGTTTGAAAAGCACTCATTTTCTGGTTTGTGACTAGACGTTTAAATACAGTGAAATTGGGGAATTTAGAATCATTTTTTTAGAGATTTGCATTGATTTTTAACATAATAAAATCAAGTCTGGTGGTACTATTATTGTAAGGAGATGTTCTTTCTTCAGCATTGTTCTTGTCAATGCTTCTAGCCTCTTAACATTCTTGTTTTTATTATAATTCGAGACTATCTAGTTTTTATGAAAATATAGATATATAAATTAAAAGTGTTTAAAATTTTTGTTTTACATAAATTTTATTTTATTTACGAACTATAATTCTATAAAAATATATATGTTTTAACATATATATGTTTAATTTACATATTAATAGAAAAGTAAAACAGAGATTAAACTTAAAAATATCAAATTTCTAACTAAACTATTTCTCCTCCTAATTGGGCAATATCAATTTTTTTTAAAATAAACTGATTTGTATTGTAATTAATCCCATAACAGAATATTACAAGTAATATTTGATTATGGTTATCGATATTTTGATTCGTTTTTAAGTTTTCTTTTAAACGAATTTTTTTTTTGGAAAAAATTTCTTAATACTAAAAATATCAATTTCTTATTGTAGTATTAAAATATTGTCAAATTTCAACTTTTATATCATCACTTTTCATTTTATGCACAATGACTTCAGTTAAATTATATTACCCATATTTTTAATCTTTAATGAATAAATTTGATTAGAAAAATAAAAATATTTATGTTTATTTTATAAAAAATTACTTAATATTTTGTAATATTGAAATTATTTTTCCTAGTCCACTCATCAAAGTAGTTTGGTTAAAACTTTTCGGTCCATGTTTTATATTTTTATACATGTATTATAAGAAACGTCGTTTAAATGTGATTAAGGGTGAAAAGTGAACAAAAAGCTTCGATTTGGGCAAAAGCGTGGAAAAACGATCAATCTTTTGGTTGACCATATTAAGAGTGAAAAAACGTAATTTTAAAAAAATAAAATTTTAAAGTTAATTATTTTATTTTTTAATAATTTTTAACTTTAAAGTTTTTATTTTTAATAATATAATTTTTTTTAAACAAAAAAACCCACCCTTAAAGATAGGGATGTAATCGAGTCGAGCCGAGCCGAACTTTTGAATGTTTGAGCTTGGTTCATTTATAATCGAGCCGAGCTCGAGCTTTATTTAACGAATATATGTATGGCTCACGAGCTTATTCAAGCTTTTATCGAGCCTAAACAAGCTTAATAAATATGAATTATACATTTAAATTTTCATTAAATTAATTAAAAAGTAAATTATATATTTAAAGAAAAATATATTATTCTTATTAAAATTTGTAAATTTATTATAATAAATAAATTTAATAGTTTTTTCTATATATTTCATAAATAATATGCAAAATCAATAAATCAAATATCAAAACTATTATTTTTTCATCTAAAAGATTACTCATGAACTTACCAACGAACATGTTTTCGAGCTAACGAGCTGAGTACTGTAAAACTTGAGTTTGGTTTGCTTATCTTAACGAGCCTCATTAAACGAGCTCAAACGAGCTTTTATCGAATCGAGCTTCGAATAGCTCACAAACGGTTTGGTTCGTTTACATCCCTACTTAAAGACATCTAAATTAAATTTATCCGTACAATTCATTTCTTTGCAACTAAGAGATGAAACTTCACCCAATACAAAAGTTTTAATCCATAAAATTTGTGATTTTGAGACTTACATTTTTTATAACTCTAAAATGTATGCATTTATTCTTAAAATTTGTAAGTTTAAATGTTATTTAATCTATTAATCAACTTAATACAATTAAAATTATACCAAAAATTTAAAACGATTTTTCACATTTAATCTTGTTCAAAACCCTCTTAAACTTGTGAAGGTCGAAACTTGATCGTGATGCATTGTCATGTTTCTTGTTTTTTAATCCATAAAATCTTGTTCAAAACCCGCTTAAAAACACTAATATTATTACTGGGTTATAGTTTGTAAAACAAATAAACTGTATTTAAAGCAAAGATTTATAATTTAATAATTTTAATTATATCTGTATATTTATGAGATCTGGTTATCATAATTACAATTAATTATCAAGCGATATTGATTTATTTAAATCTAGAACCGAAAAAAATGATTTAAAATACTTTAAAATTAACTTCAGGGCTTGAAAAAATTTCAGCATGACCTTCCCGTAAATAAGACAGACCAAAAAAATTAAAATACTTGTAAAAGAAAAATAAATTAAGGATGACGTTGCGGTATTCATAAACAATCATACACAAATACCGACCAAGCACAAAACAACAATTCAGGGACAGCTATTCAAATATAGCCCGCAAGGCTCACAATAAACCATAGTGCCCAACAGCAACCACAGTAACCCCCAAGTATAATATACTGATGTTAGAATTCTGGTATGAAACTGTTAAACAAAAATAACGATAATCATAAATCATACATAAACATATAATAAAATGAAATATGCAATGCATCAACATAGCGCAATAACAACAGGATAATAGGAGCCAATAAACAGTATGATAACGAGAGTAATGCTCGAGTAACAACATACATAGGAACTAATACTAATTGTAGAACCGATCACTTATCGTTTTACCAAAAGCAATAGATGGTGGCAATTGTGCAACTTAAATATTTAAATCGCACAATAACTCAAGCATCACATTTCGATTTCACTTTCCAACAAGAAAAATTATTGCACCCAACAATCCTCACCTGTTAGATCATTTTTTTTCTTTATGATAACAAACAATGGATTAATGTACAAGATCAAGCTATTGTTGTATGTATTACATATACAAGACCGCTCAGTAGAAGATTCAAAAGAAGCTACTCAACCGATCTCAGCGTATAGAGCCATTCAACCATTCAAGTCTTAGCACAAGATTTCTGAGTATATGAAATCTATTCGACCACTCAAGATGATCACTTCAGGCAGATCAGAACCGTTTCTTTCTGCTTTAAGAAAATTTCAAACTGAGCATTAATGGAATAGTACATAAAGTGAAGGAAGAGCAAAGACAACTTTATTTTTGCATTTAAGAAGCTACAATTGAATGTCGAAAAAGCATTGCAAAAGTACTATAAATAGAGGATTCCAAGAAGAAAAAAATAAAATAAAATAAAAACTCTACGCATTCGAAGAAAATTTCTTGAGCTTGCATTCTCTCTTAAGTTTTTGAGCACTCTAAAAAATAAAAAAAATAAAAAAAAAAGTTTTTGAGCACTCTACCTTTCTTCATCTACTACTGCTCAACCGCCTACACTAAAAAGACTATATCAAATTATCAAGAATCTCTTTGGGCTTCAAGACAACTATTCAGCCTTTTATATTGAATCGTTGAAGAAGTTTCCTAGATTAAATCTTTCAAAAGTTGGAAAACGTCATGCAGGGTGATTGACGTTGACGTTGGACCACCGACGAACAAAAATGAGTTACAAAACAGAGCCCAGAAACGGAGAACTCTTTCCAGAAGAGCTATTTGTATTGAGAGAGGTTTTTTTGTGAGTTGGATGAAGTAGTGAAAACCTTGGGTTTTCCACACAGCCCAAAATAGGGTTCTAACCTATCAACCCAAGTAACCCGTTCAGTGGCAAAACAAGGCCACACCTTAAATTTGGCAGCCTTGGAGGGTTGTCGTAGGGAACTAGACAAAAACTATAATGAATCATATATAGAGGAAAGGGGAAATAGATTTTTATTAAATGGTTTGGGGAAGGGAACCTCTACATAAAGGGGGTGAACCACCGTAGCCAACACTTTGCTGAACTAAAGCTTGTAAGGGGATACATTGAGGGCCTAAACAGAAAACAAAATACTCAAACAAACCATACTCCAAAAAAGAATTTTGAGAATAAAAGTGAGAGCATACTACATTTAACTGATCACTTCTATGTTTTTGAAGCGAGAGGAGAGCTGCTCTAAGAGACGAAAGCCATGGGTAAAGAGACTAACAAGCTGCACAGAAAAATAGGAAAATGGAGGTAATGAGAAACTTGTTCCGTCCTTTTTGTTTTCTTTTGCAGGGTTTCTCTGAGAACTTTGGCAACAAGGGGAACAAAGATGAATAAACAATACCTGAAAGAGTACAAGAGAAACATTGGGAAAGCCTTCACTAGTCGGCAGAATGCATAAATGAGAGAAGCAGATAAAGATGAGGGGTGAAAAAGAAATAGCATGCAAAAAGAAGAATTCAATGATGATGAAGATTTGATGGGATTGGTGATAACCAAATCTAGTTAAATTTGAAATTTCGATGTTATCTACTGTGGTTCCTAGTATGTAAAGATCCAATGCATCGGATAATATATAGGCTCATATCACTAAATTGAAGCCCAAGACAAGGTGAAACACACAATCTAGGCTTGTTGGCCCTTTAGGCCAACATCCTGCGAGGCGCATAGGTTTAGGCCTAAAATAAAAGCTTATTTCGAAAGCCTGAGGAGAGAAGACGAAAAAGCACAAATAGTAAGTCTTGAGGATTATTGGTGAGTGTTACAGAAACCCAAAAATTGAATGGAAAAAGCCCAAAAAAATAAGGCCCGTTGTGAGTAATTCACACATACAAAATATTATTATATCAAAAATATAACGTGAAGAGTGGAGAAAGTGGCTCACCCATGTTTCTAAAAGTTGGAGTAGTAAAAAGAAAATTCAGAAGATAAATGAATGAGAAGGGAGAAAATAACAATCATCAAAACAACTCAAATTTCTCTCATATTTAAAGCAAATTTCTGTATATTTCAAGATGTCAAATTTTCGTCTGGCAGGTTCATAATTTTCAATACATATTTTCAGCTTTATTTTCGTCGTTTCTAGGCATTTCCAACAACTTATTTTTGCATCTTTATTGTATTTTATTCACATTTGTTTCTTAATGACGAAGTTAAATTTGATTGACATTATTAAATGTCTTTGTTTCTAATTAGAATTTTCGTAGAAAATTTCTCGATTTTCAATTCTTAACTGGAATATTATGACTAACAGTTGAATCGAGACTCCCAATTGCTTGATTTAGGAGTTTGATTTTCAATTTTTATTGATTTTAACGAATCACATGTTTGGCACGCCCGCAACACCCACTCGCAAAATTTAATTTGCAAACAATGAATCTGGAAAATGATGACGCGACACCGAAAAATGACGATATGAATTAGGACACTAGCGACATGTCTGATGTCATGTTGGTACTTTGGTTAAAAAACATTGGAAATGAGAAAAAGTGCAAATTTAGTTAATTAATTAAAATCACAAAATGATTATGATGCCCCGATAAAGGTCCAGGTCATCCTTGGACTCGGGCCGGTGAAGAAGAGGCCATGATAAGGTTAGTCTAGGTCTGATCTCGGGAACTAGAGGAAAACCAATCTCAAGTTGGTGAGTGTAAGGCTCGATAAGCCTGAAATGTTCACCATATTATTTGGAAATCACACAAGCTCGAGTTCATATTCTTAACCGGGTATTATATAGAAACTAAGTCAACTGATCATATTTCCCTTGATATCTATAGGAATGTTTCCCCCCATGTTCACCATATCCTTTAAGGACCGAGACGTGGGCCCCGATCTAGAATCATGGCCACTACCCAAATTTCCCAAGGTAATCACCAATCTTGGCACTCTATAAATACCCCCAATAGAGGTAAACACAGAAAGTTCAATTCATTTCCAAAAAAAAAAAAAAAAATCTTAATATTCAGTTCTGAAACATTTTTTCTTTCTTTTGCGTGCATACTTGACTTACTTGAGCATCGGAATGGTCACGTTAGAAACCCTTCTAGCACCCCACTGATGTTTTTCATTTGAGTTTGTGCAGACCACCCGACCTGGGCTCAACACACCTGGTCAGACAGCTTTACAAGGAAGGACACATTTTTACCCGGGAAATTTCCCGCTCAGCCTACCCAATTTTTTCAGGTGACATCAATTGTGCAGTCTGTGGGAAATTAGGTCTATAGATTTAGATATGATTTCCAATTGAAAATCAGTTTTGAGAAATTACTTGAGAGGGATACCATGGATTTAGGGGTGCAATGGGAAAACCCACCCCGTAATAACCCTCATCAAACCCTTACTGTTACTCCAGAGCAATTGGTCCAATGGATTGAAGCTGTTGTCTAGAAGGCCATCGCAGATAGGTTGTCTCCTCATAAAAAAAATCCTTGGGAGGAGGAAGAATCTCATGGTAAATCCCATCTTCGCGACAAGATTAAGAAGGACAAGGAAAACTCTCATATGGGTTCAAAGGCTATCACAATGGCTGAGAAATTGGGGGATATAAGGAAGAAATTGAAAAACTTGGATGGTAAGGTTGGATCTTTATGGGTTGCCCGGATAGGGTTAAGAGGGTGCCCCATCTCCGTTCAAATAGTGAACAAGCCCCTTGCGAGTTCACTAAAAGTCTTCCAAGATCAAGGAGTACGATGTAAATACTGATCCGGAGAAGCACCTAGCCTGATTTGAGAATTTGGTGATGCTACATTGTTATGAGGATAAAATCAAATGTAAAGCCTTTTTAACCACATTGGCGGACTCAGCCCAGCGATGTTTTGACAAGCTTGGTCCCAAAGCATCAATTCCTTTGAGGAATTCAAAAGCATCTCCTTACACCACTTCAATAGTATTAAGAAATATAAAAAAGGTGTTTTCAGTATGTTCAAAGTGAAACAAATTGGGGAGGAATCATTACGGGCATACATTCGTCGTTTCAATAAAGTTGCTCTAGAGGTACCTTCTTGTACCTCCGAGGCTAAGACCACAGCTTTCACCCAGGGACTCCGAGAGGAATTTTTTCCGATCTCTACTTAAAAATTTTCCCCAGGATTTTGAATACCAGTTGTCCCAATCAGATAAATACATCAGGTCTTCAAAATACATTAACATGGAAGAAGCACATAAGCGAAAGAGGGAATATGTGAGAAAGGAAAGCGAGAATGGATACCGAGCAAGAAGGACAGAGGATCTGAGGCAGGTGGAAATTCACTGGGATTTTTTTCCCAGTACACTCCTTTAAAGACTTCCAGGGACCAAACCGTCCAATTAGGTGATGAGGATAGAGTTGTCTCCACGCCTTCCCGGTTCAGGGAGGATCAAAAAAGGAATGAAAGGAAAATCTACTCATATAACCAAGAATGCACTCATGATACTAATGAATGCAGAAGGCTCAAGAAGACCCATTCCAGACCGAACGCGAGTGATTTCAGGCCGTCAGTCAAGAAAGCTCGGGGCCTTCCTTGGATACCAAAAGACCCTAGCTCAGTTGTCCTATCAAACCCGGTGAGTTCTCAAACTAATTTAGGAAACCGAGATTCTTTTTCTCGGGGAGAAAAAAGTCGGAAGGATAAGTATCGAGAAGAACCACCTGACTTGGGTGTCATAAAGATGATCTCTGAAGGGTCAATAGATGGAGATTCTAACCGAGTCCGAAAGGAATAAGCTCCGAAAGAGAGTTTTTGAGTTGATGCCATGGCCTGAGCAGATGGGCTAGTAATTAGTTTCGGACCCTGAGATATGGAGGGCATCTTTGTTCCCCATAACGATGCTCTGTTTTTACAAGTCAGGATAGCCAACTACGACATAAAGCGGGTGTTTATGGATTCATGTAGTTCAGTCAATTTAATTTTTCAAGACGCTTTTGACCAGACAAATCTGAAGGGTTATGAGTTGAAACAAATCAAGACAGCCCTCTTTGGCTTTGCTGGTCACACTGTGTACCCATAAAGGAAAATCATGCTACCTTTAACAGTTGGGGACTGGGATATGCGGAAGCCGATCAAGACATTGTTTATGGTAGTAAGCACTCCTTCTTCAGATAATGTCATTCTGGGTAGGTCGGCCATGAATGCTTTTACGGGCATCTCATCAGCATATCACCAGAAGATCAAGTTCTCTGTGGGGAACATGGTAAAAGAAGTCCGAGGAAACCGCCCTTCTTCTCGGAAGTATTATGCTGGATATACCATATAATAATTTTCTGCGAGGAAAATTCTCGGAACAAATATGTTAGCTGTATCAATTGTTTATCCAAGTTTTGTGATCATCAAAAAGGGGAAGATTGTTGGAACATTTCATGTTCGTAATCTTGATTTTGATGTTAACAAAACTTGTTATTGTATTTCTAACATATTTACTCACGTGTGAAGTTGCAAACACAAGATGGAAACTGAAAATGAATTTAGCCAAATTAAATTTCTGACGAGCATTGGTATTTTAATGATATCTCTCAGTTGGATGATTCAAATGACAATCCGCCAAATTACCTTATCATAAAACTCAATTTGGAACAAGTCGTATCTCACGTCTGTTTGGAAAAATCGAACGGTATCTAGGTCAAACCGGTTGTTGAATGACCAAACTGATTGCACGAAAACACCAATCAGTTGGGTATAAGTAGTTGCAGTATTTTGGACATATCTCTCAGCTCTCTTATTGACATTAAGTGATTGGTATGCATTGAAAAGATAAGACGATGATCTACAAATCATATTCAAAATTCAAGTCTGAATCGAAGTTTAAGATGCTAATAAATGGCAATGAAACTACTGGTTCTGCACAGCACACCAGTTGAGCTGCGGTTGAGATGCTGACCAGTCTAACCGCTGACCAACCGCTGAACGACCAGTTTAAGCTCGAGAAAATGTCCAGGAAAGCGAATTTGGCAGTTGCAATTTCAGAAACAGTACAAAAATTTTTCTAAACGGTCATATTATTGTATCTAACGTATATATCATTGTTAGAGTCTATAAATACAACATTTTGAAGATCAAACAAGAGCTTTTGAAGGGGATTCAAAGCATGAGCAACTACCATGAAGAAATATGTTATTTGAGAGCACAAGCTCTTGTGTGATGATACATTTGATATGTATATTGTAAATGATAAATTCCTCACACACAATCACTCACACATATATAAGAGAGTTGAACTTCAAAAATTAGTTGAGTGGGTCTTCACACAAAGACATTCAAGATTGTGTTTGTAGTCTTGGCATAAGATACATTAAACATTATGCGGATTATGAGGTTATGACCTACAATCGAGAGTGTGCTAGGAGTTTCAATTAGGCAAGAGATAAGTCCTAAGTTGAAATGGGTTTGTACAAGGTGTTGTATAAATCAAAGTATTATAGTGGATCCTTCTCAAGGGGAAGAAGGGTGACGTAGGAGTTGTTAATCTCCGAACATCCATAAACAAATTCGTGTCTATTTATTTATTACATTTACTTATCATTTCCACTTCTTTTAAAGATGCATTGTTGAAGCATTTTATGTGTTCTTTAAATACCAAAATATTGCATACCAAGTGTTTAATAAAATAGTTCAACCAAAATATTTTTACTCATTCAGCTTGCATATATTTTAAATGTTTTACAAAAATATTTAATCGGTTTCTACGAATGATTATTTTGAGTGTCTTTCCCTTGGTTTGAAATACAAACTCGATTTAATTCATCGGTGTTCAATATTTTAAGAACCATACTATTGTAACTCAACGATGATCCCCCTAATTGATCTTAAAAAATTATTATTTTTAACTCCAATTATTACGTTTATTGCTAATAATTATATATTAAGTATATATACATTTCGAGCTTTAGGATGTTTCGAGCCTTTGAACTTTCATTATCAAACCTACTATTCGAACAATAGTTTGAATAGCTCGCAAATGGGTTCAAAGTTTTTAAGCCGAATTCAAACTCGAACTTCCTTTTGAGCCAAAAAAATTAAAAATTTCGAGTTTTGGATCAAACTCAAACTCGAATATACTTAATTCGAGCTTTAAGTTTTTATTAATATTCTGCTCGACTCGATCCGTTTACATCTCTAATTTAGACCAAAAAAAAATATCAACCAGACATTTCAAATTCCTTCGTCTCCCCGATGCATATTCATATACATATATTTAAAAATAACAAACATTCTATAATAGCACATTTGCGCTCTCTTTGTTGCATTTTTTGTATGTTTTTATCAAGTCTCACTCTTTTCTTGTTATTTTATTAATTATATATGTAGTGTTTTCTCACATAGTCAAGCGATGTTTACATATTTAGTAATTTTTTTTAGCATCAAATGAAACTTCATTAACCCTTATTTTTATGGATAAATAAAAAATAATATTAATTATTATAAATCTATATGTACATCAAACATCTGGATCTCATTAAGGATTGGCGAACGCATCAACTGTGAAATACACAAGAAATTAACAGAGTGCACATTTTTGTTGAGAAAACTTATACAGTATTTTTTTAATGTACAATATACATTTGATGTTAAATAATTTTACCAAAAATCAGAGATCGATATATTAAAATTAATAATTTTAAAGTTGATTTTATAATTAATTGAAATAATTATTCAAGTAGGATAATTTCTTGTTATTTTTAAAATCCACGTTGTTTTATTACACCAAAGTAGTTTCACTACATCCATCTATTATGACATAGTTGTAGACAGCATAAATATTGTAAAATAAATTAAAGATATATGCTTTTATATAACTAATTTTTCATATTTTATGTAGGATATTATATACAATAAAATATATCCTTTTAGAAAACAAATTAAATTAAAACTCACCAATTCAATATCTTAATATTGAAACCGAAATAAAACATCAAATTAAGTGTTTATTGTTTATATAAATTATTATTGCTCAGTTTTTTTTTTCCCTCTAATATTGAGGCTGTCAAATATTTAATTCTATGCCTAACAAATTTATAGCAGCTAAGTGCCGATTTGGTCATATATATGTTGACAACATATAACGTGTAGATTCCAAGATAAACAGTATTTAATTGGAGAAAAATTTATCATTCTTTGAAATTAAAGGAGGGAGTCTGATATTAAACACTGGACCATATTTAATTTGCTCTAGATTCTTCTATTTGCAGCGAAAATGATATATTATTTTAAAATAATTAATCTTATAAGTTGGACTCGCTGGGAAGGCGAGCGTCCATTTATTATTTTACACAAAAAAAATTTATAAGATCGTCAAAAATACTAGTTTTTATTCTAAATATCTATTGAGTCAACCAACTCATTATATTTTATTAGGGACTTTGCCTCAAGCGAGTGCAGAGAAAACCAGGAAATTTGGTATGAAGTTTCGAGACCAAGAAAATGGGGGGTAAGTGTATAAATTATATTCCCGTTTCTATTAATTGTACTCGGTAATAACTACTAAACATTTAGAAACCCACAAATGTAAAATTAACTATTTTGTGGGTTATCACTTGTTTTTTTTTTTTTTTTTAACATATTATCACTTGTTTCTTGAACAAACGTTACAACGGATCCCTTCCCAGCAAGTATAAGCACACACATTTTATTTTACTTCACCATAAGGTTGACTGAGTCTCGAGTAACTAATAATGTATATTTAAACTACCAAGAAACTCCTTCTCAAATTTGAAAAGTATCTGTTTTTATTTTATAAAAAATATCATAAAAATAATTATAATAAATTTGTAAGGCATAGTTTTTATCCACTTTTCAAAATTTTCAAAATATCTAATATCATTTTTTAATTTTACATGATCATGTAACTTTTACATAAAAACAACAATTCATTATTAAAATCATAAATTTAAAAGTAACCAAAAAAAATTTATGTCGAAGCTTCTAAGATTTTTTTTTTTCAACATAGATAAATGCCTTGATTACACTTTAATACAAATTAATCGTAATTCGATGTTGAAACTCATTTTTAAACACTTTATAATCTAAATTCGTTCCTAGTCGATTCAACCGCCTAAAACATGGATAAAGGTCGCTTGAGCTCGAGACTAGCATATGTAATTTTGTGTACCGCGTTTCTTGATAAGGACATAGAGATGTCCAAATATACAGATGGGTAATCATATGATGATTGTACCGAACTGCCCTCCCTAGGACTTTTTCAAGTGGTTATCATTCATCGAGATGATAAGTCCGTGGATATGATTGTACACCATTAGTCCTTACGGCCCGAGACAACATTGAGGCTCTATATGCTAGGGCTGTGCTTTGACTCGTTTATCGACTCTAGGAGGTCATCAGGTGGCGAGATTGGGTACAGTTGTGACGTATGGAGGAGCCAGTGCATTGTAGTTGGGAATTCACCGCTCACCTACGGGTGTGGATATCCTATGTGATCTGATGAAATAATAGTGCATGGAATCTCTGGCCAGAGTATGAGATGTACGTTAGAGAAGGAGTTCTCCAATTGTACATGTGATGCAACTATTTATTCTCAAATATGTGTCATATAGTTATCGAATTCTTATGCAACCCTCGATGAACCAATGGTTGCAGATTCGATCGAGATATATGAGATGAAAGGACCTTACGTTAATCATAACCGACTGGTTATTGCAGGCACTATCAATGATACCTAGGGAATCATGGGACGATGCTACTAGAAGCTCTTACCATGATTCGATGGGTTTATTCAGAAATATGATTTCTGAAATTCTCATGATCAATTGTTGATACATAGAATGGGGCAAATTAGGGTAAGCCCGAATAAAAGATTATGTCCTGAATCACAAAGAGTTGTGAATCCACGGCTAGCTGTATCTCTGAACCATTGAGGGTCACACAAGTACTGGATTATTTTGTCCCCGTTGAGATAATAAATTCAAGGAGTTGAATTTATAGAAAATGTTGAGATAATAAATTCAATGAGTTGAATTTATAGAAAAAATTGAGAAATAAAATCAATGAGTTGAATTTATGACTATTATATTTTGGAAGTGATAAATTCAAAGAGTTGAATTTATAATTTAAATATTAAATTCAAATGTTGAATTTATAAAGGATTTAAATTAAATGTAATGGGTGTATGTATTATGGACTTGTAAGAGTACAAGACTAACATACAAATTATTAAGGTTCTTAATTGGACTTTAAAAGATTAATTAATTAATTAAACTAGTTGGACTAGAATAATTAATTGATTAAGCCCATTAATTATTTAATTTAATTAATGAGCCCTAAGCTTATACCAGCGTAGTTGGAGCCAAGTGAAATTCACTAGAGGTATATACTAAATATCATATGAATGTTTATTTATTAAAACCATGCGAGTGCTCAAACAATATCTTGAATATCAAGATTTAAAAATTTTTAAAACTTCCGCTGCGTTTGGGCATGACAAAAACACGATTCAGAACAATTCCGAGAAATCCGATTCTACTTTGAATGGAAGTTGGTTTTACCAGGAATTTGTCGGCGTGCGATGCGGTGGTGTCGCGGTTGTAGGTTCTGGAAACATTTCTGTGCTGCCATGATAATGAATTTGGCTAAAGGAAATGCTTTTCTAGAGTCTTTCAGAAAAGCAATGTTCGATCTATGTACGATCAGCTCAATTGGACGAAGTTTTTGCTCAGTTCGGTAGGAGTTTTCCAAACAGTTTGGACATTCTGATTGCTGATACGGCGAAACTAGGGATGTAAACAATCCAAATCAAACCAAACAGTATCAGGCTTGAGTTTGGCTCGTTTAAGATTGTTTGAGCTCGAGCTCGATTCGAACTTCTATTATCAGGCTTGAGCTCAGTTTGTCTTGAAATTACTAAGCTCGAGAAAAGCTAGAGCTAAACTCGTTAAAAGCTCGTTTATCATGTTAATCAAGCCGAACTCAAGCTTGATTCATTAATAGCTCGTTTACCATGTTTAACAAACCCTGCTTGATCAACTCGGCTCATTTTTGAGTTCGTAAAGCATAGAATTGATGATGGATCGTGTGCTCGGCACCTTTGAAATGCTTTCAACACAATAAATCAATGAGCTACAATAGCTCGTGTTTTAAGAATGTTTACACCGATGAATTAAATCAAGTTTGGTATTAAACCAAGCGAAAAATACTTGAAGTAATCTTTCGTTAAGAAAACTGATAGATTTTATATCATGTTCAACTGAGTAACTAAAATACGAGAAGTCAGTTAGAGCTTATATCAGTTCAGTTATGGACAGAACTGAACTGATCAAAATAGTTAAAAACAAAAACAAGCTGTTAAACAGAAATAACACAAGATATGTTTATGGTTGTTCGGAGACTTCAACTGCTCCTACGCCATCCCTTCTACCACCTCGGGTAGGATCCAGTAGAAGACTTTGATCTATACGATTAATTTGTACAAACCCACTCAGCTTAGGACTTATCCAACTGCCTAACTGAACTCTTAGACTAGACTGAAAGCAGCACCTTCCAGCCAACACTTGTTTAACGTTTATGTGTCAAAGACTATATACACAAGTTTTATGTCTTTGTGCAAGACTCTATTTGAGTGGTGGTGGTGTGTGTGTGTGTGTGAGAACTGATCTCTGAAAGTAGCCCGAAAGTTCTCTCACACACTGAGGGTAAAGTGCTTCTATACTAAGCTGATAACACGTTGAAGTGTTCCCTCGACTGGGCAGTTGCTTCTAGTAAAGCTAATTTGCAACTGAGCGTGCCCTTTCTTTTCTCTCTTGTTTTTCCTTTGTGTTAGTCTTCACTGATCTTCATCTTCTATTTATAGGCGCGAAGCTTGATCGTACAGTGAGACTCAATTATTGAATCCGTTGCATTTGAATTTGTTCCTCGAAGTTTGGCTTGTACCCATTCTGGAACATTTTGTCTTTAAACTCTGATGCAACGTCTATTATTGTCCTTTGACTTGGACAATTGCTTTTGTACCTTCGTGCGTAGCTGGATTCCATTAGATAAGCTTGTCGTGTTCTGCAAACTGATTGACTCCTAACTAATGTACTGAACTGTTCAGTTGAACTGGTCTTTGAACTAGTTTGGTGAAATCAGTTGGCTCGTCAGCTGGATTGATTTCACTGATTCAGTTGAACTGGTCAGTTGGGCTATTCATCAGTTGAGCTCTTCATCAGCTGGCCGGGCTTCTGAAAGTCTTCTGCTGAACTACCTATCAACTGATCAATCAGTTGAACTGGTATTTGATACTTCAGTTGTACTAGTTCAGTTCGGGTAATCAGTTGGCACTTTCAGTTTGTTCTTCGAAAGCTTCAGTTTAGGCATGGTAACTAATTAGTTAGAAGCCTGATCAGATTCAGCTTCGTGCGCACTTAGGAAAATTATTATAAAAAAATAACAAGTTTTGTTATCATCAAAGCTCGAGTTTGAGCTTGATTCGAGCTTGTTAAAAATTAAATATATCTATGATCTAATTTTATATCAGACATAAAAATATAAATTCATTCATAAATAACCAAAACGACAAAAATAACAACTAAAAAAAACATAAACTCAATATATTATTGAACATCCCAAAATAATACATCTAGCATCCAGATAACAAATATTTGTCATACACTAATATCACCATATAAATAATATTGCAATAATTTAACTCATTTAATACTTCAATTCCTTCCATTGACATTAGTATTAATATTTTTATTTGTCAACTCAACAAATGAGCCAAGTTCGAGCTTACGAACCACCTAAACG
Organism: Primulina huaijiensis; assembly: GCF_012295235.1. Classification (NCBI taxonomy): domain Eukaryota; kingdom Viridiplantae; phylum Streptophyta; class Magnoliopsida; order Lamiales; family Gesneriaceae; genus Primulina; species Primulina huaijiensis. The sequence continues at coordinate 18,058,089 of NC_133322.1, read as the reverse complement.
AGTCGAGTTCGAGCTCGAGCTTACGAGCCACCTAAATAAGCCGAGCTAGAGTTCGAGCTCGCGAGCCTATTATCGAACATGTTTGTGAGCTCACGAGCCGAATATCCTTAAGCTTGAGCTTGATTTGATTAATTTTTCGAGCTCGAAATCGAGTTTGAGCTTGGTTTGATATGATTAACAAACAAATTCAAACGAGTTTTTTATCGAGCCGAGATCCGAATAGCTCGCAAACGGTTTGGTACATTTACATCCCTAGGCGAAATTACATTACTTCAAGGGTTCCATTTTTTTCATTATTAAATGTTATTCCAATTATTTATTTATTTTTTTTATAGGAACAGGGTTTACCGACGTCTTAAGCTGAATATGGACGAACAAGCGAGTGCTGGTATATCAGGTGACTAGCTAATTTCGTTTTTTTGGAAGGAGTTAATTATGAGATTAATATAATAATACTGGTTTTTTAATATTCTGCTCGATCGGGCACCAAGCAGTTTGGAGATTAACTATAACATATAACAATTGGAGTTAAAAATAATANTCTTAATTTGACGTCAAAATCAATTGTATTTGAAAATATAAGCATACAAGAGCTCGTTCCATACATCAGGAACTCCCGGAAGACACCAATGTATACAATCAGCATAACTAAGAGGGTTAGAAATCTGCTCCTTACTCAAAGGCTCCCATTGTTTCCTGTAAATTGAGGGATGCCCTTCTTTTCTATACTCCGAAAGCTGAGTTATATTTATTATTTCTACACTTAATCCTGCTCTTTGTCTAACTTCATCGATTGTTTTTTCCACTATTCGCATCATTTTAGGATCCGATCCTCTTCCCCGGTATCCTTCTTCCCTGATGGCTTCGGTTTCGTTGAGACAATTTTCGCCCATGGAATTTCCCCATTCTTCCGCCCTGAAATGATTCAACAGTACCACGGTTACACATTACTTTTGAAATTACGTACAAAACTTTGTATTAAGACGTTCATGATACCTTTCATGAGTAGGAGACATGGTCACGAAGAATAATTGAGTCTTGCTGCGATTTACATGGATTTCCAACCAGTCCAACCACGTTTTCATTGCCATTTCGTAGCTACGTAGCATGTCCACATCCTTGTAGATTCCATCCGAATTATCAAACGAACCCCATCTTGTTATAGGAAGGAACATACATCATGTACAGCGGATGAAAATTAAAAGCTATGAGTTGTGTTGAATACAGAAAAACAAACAAAAAAGCCACTATAAATAAGTTAGATAGCTACTTACAATACTTTCATTTGAGGGCGTCGCCACCAGAGATAGGTGTTGAACACGAGTATATCTGCATCAGTCCAATGACGGGCATGCTTTTCAATAGCCTGTGCTCGCACTATTCGATCTGGTAACCGATGGTTCACTGGATCATCCGAATTCGACTCCACCAGCAACGGTTCCCAGTAGAACTCAATTTTCGCATTGTACTCCTTTATTATTGCATGATAAAAATTAATATATCGATTGATGAAAAATCTCATGCATTTAAATATAATAATCAGACTTACTTTGGCCTTGAAAGTGATGAGTGAGCTCCCATTGTTGTGCATGTATTTTTGGCCTTTTGGGATTGCCTTGTCAAGAAGACATACCATAGATACCCATTGTCCTCTATTCAAAGAATCCCCAACAAAAACTAGCCTTTTGTTCCTCAATCTCTCTAACAGTCTTGTGGCATTGAACCTTTATATTAAAGGAAAATTGTAAAACTCCATTAAAAAAAAACCTAGATTATATATATTTAATGATCTTATAAATATTTTGAAACATTTATATAACAGAAACAAATTAGCAAGGGTACCTAGGGAGGTTGCAATGGTGAGGCTGCCATCTCCAATTTTGGTAACTCAAGTCTTTTCTTCCGAATTTCGCACAAGCCAATTGATCCGACATGAACGTGCACTCTTCCTCCTTGTATAATGGATACGAAATATCATCGAAAACCCATTTTCCTGAAAACAAATCACATTCCGAAGAAGACTCCGACGGTGACTCATTTTTCCTTTCTATCACGTTCTGATCACCGCCATCTCCATTCTTAACTAGGTATTCGCCACTCTCTGCCGTCAAATAAATGGCTCCGGCCACCAACGCCGCCACAAGAAATCCTATCAGGGACCGAAAGCTGCACCGTATGTCCCATATTCCGGCAAGTGAACCCATCTTTTTCGCCATTAATTTTGGATCATTCATTGATCAACCTTGAAATATCCTCTTACATTAATGCATGTGCCTCTAACTTGTCTAGTGCTGATCTTTCTTTAAGTTGCTAGCATTTGGTGAGACTAAGCTTTCAGAATCTGTTGGGATTCAATGGAAGTGGGAAATTGGGTGGTTTAGTAAATTCAGTACTTTAAAGGCTTTGGTGTAACGACGACATGGGAAGTATTTTTAAGGCAATGTCTTTTATTATTAGGTGGTAACAACTAAATTGCTAATTAGATCGATACAACATGCATATATATATTTGGGGAAGTGGTTGTCATATTCATGAATCGTTTGCTTAAAGATATTGCTTCTGAAAATCCTCCATTTACTCCATATATTATACACACATAAGTATGTACATATTGTATGTTGAAGAATCTTTTGAAGTTATAATATTTAACTCATGTTGCGTTTGGATTGGAGGATACGATGGAGGATTTTAAATCAAAGAATTTGAAATATATGGATTTCAAATAACTGTGACTATATTTTTAGTAAGTTAATTTGAAATTAAAGTCCAAAAAAGTACTGTTCAATAGTACTTGAAATCGTTCATTTTAATTTTGAGCCAAACTGATACGATAGATTTGATGTATGGATTTGAAATCAAATCCTTCGATCCAAATTCAGGCTCATATATATAATTTGGTTGGAGAAATCACCAAAACTGTGCGTCTAATAAATTGTCTTATTTTAGATGTTTCTCATCAATTAATTAGTTAAAATATGTTCTAGTGCAATAAGGTCTTTTTGTTATAAATCATTATATAAGATATGGAATAATAGAGAAAATTCATAAGATAAGAGAGTCAATACTCAGGTACAAATCTTTACAGATATTATCTTGATATGTTTATTTTAATTACAAATCTTTCAAATCAAACTAAATAATAAGAATATACTCATAACATATTTCATTTGGGAGTATTATTTATACTCAAAAAAGTGTTAATAACACTCCATCTTGCCTAATTAATTAATTTTAAAAATAATATGTTATTTTAAAAGAACAAATTTTTTAGTGTCGCTTTCATAAGATATTATGATTAATATAAAAAATGATAAATTTTTTAAGTTATGACAATAAAATTAAGAATATATGTAATAAAAAGATTTTACAAATAACAATGATAAATTAGAAATAAAATATAAATTAAGAATAATTAAATTATAAGTTATTTTTTTAATATTTGCTTTGTGTATCTTTCTTTCTATATTTAATTTGAGTAACAAATTTAACTATACTTTTTGTAACAAATTTCAGAAATAAATTTTTTACCAATAATAAGTACAATCAAAAAGGGTATCATTGTCAATTTTGAGTATAAAAATTAAAGGTGAAATGTGTTTAAGCAAAAGTGAAGTGTAAATAACTTTCTTAATTTATAAAATATTCTTTTAAATTTGACTATTTTTCCCTTTTTAACCTAAGTATTCAATTTCACCCGGAAATTTTTGACTTAACTGTAAAATCCGTTTTCGGGTTTGCTCTTTTTCCTTTTTTTTTTTTTTAAAAAAAAGAATATTTTATAATTTCTGTTGATGGGGGGGCATTTGGGTAGTATTCCACTAGGATTTTTTCCCACTAAATTGAAAATCTCCAAATTTGTTTTCATGCAATCAGATTTTTTAGGCTAATCAGCAATTTTTAGTTTAAATTATACATTTCGATTTTTAAAAAAAAATACCAAAATAGCCAAAAGATAAAATTTAAAGGACCAATATTCAAATTTGATTAGTTAGATGACTAAAAAATAAAACATGTGAAGTTTGAGGACCAATTTGACTTTTTTTTCCAATTTTTTAAAGTATTACAACATAATACTATAATAATGCGTAAAAGTTAAAACATTCTAAAAACAGAAAAGCTTTGCGAAGCATAATATTACAAATTTAAATGTAGTGTGAATTTTATTATGGTTTTTATTATCAAGGTCAGATAATAGATAAAATAATATACAAAATAATAAAAAGTTAGGATTAAATAATTCAAATTATTTTTAATATCTTAATATTAGGAAGCCAAGCAAGGAATGGCCATAGGGCCCGGCTCATTAATTATATGTACAAGTTCATATAAGGATTAAAATAAAAGGCCCAATAAAATAATAACAACATTTTAAGTCAACATGAAGTTCAGACATTAATAATGTTGAGTTGTGTTTCGAGTTGGTGGTCGTGAGATGTTATTTAACAAATAAAAAAACTTTAATTATTCAATAAATAATTATATTAATTATTTAATTCTGGTAATTATTAAATGTAATATATTTTAAGTTTACTTATCAATAATCAATAATCTGATTATATTATTCTGTAGATTTGTAAGTTTTTATTTTAAAAACTTTAATTATTCAATAAATAATTATATTAATTATTATTTTATAATTTTATATTTAACCAAATAAAATAATCAAATTTTAATTGGATAAATATGAAAACCATATTTAATTGTTTTATCTTAATATTAATTGCATGTGTAATATTTAAATTAAGTAATAGGTTTAATTATATAAATTAATAAAATTCAAGATTTAAGTTAATTAAAGTAATTGTTTAAAAATTTTAATTTAAGTATTTAAATTAATTATTCAATAAATTATTCATTATAGAAACTAATAAATAATTTTAAAAAATTTCATTATAAAAAATAATGTACTGATATTTTAGTTAATGTGGTAATAAATTAGTTATGGTAAATAAAATAGCTGAAATTTTTTTGAGAATATTCCTTTTAGCATGTAGTTTAGAATTAATGAATTGGAGATGGGTTTTACATCTTGTAAAAATTTGCATTATTTTGAAGTTAGTGATGCGATAAAATATAGTAATGGGGTCATGTGGATGACATAAAAATGTGTAGGGGTGAATATTATAATTTTTATTCCTTTGTTTGAAGGTTATTTATGGAATTTCACTTGTAAATACCAAATTCATTTCTATCAATGCATCTTTTTTATAATAATAATAAAAACTAGTTACTCCACATACGCGATGCGTTTATGTTGTCAGAAACTGAGAAAAACAATACACTAGCAACAGGGAAGAGGTTTCAACAAGAATGCGATTAATTTGGAAATATAACTTTCAGTTTGTTAGATATTAATGGAAGTTATTTTTTTAAAAAAAAAATGTAATTGTGGAAGTTCGCTTTCAATGGTTATACATACGTTAGCATTATAATTATAATATTTTAAATTGTACAATAATTTAAATTAAGTTTAAACTATAGTTATCACGTTTTAATATCTCTTATCATGAACAATCATCAAGTCCCCGACGTGAAATCAGAATTTAACATTAATTGGGTCTAACAAAAAATACATAATAATCTTTTATCAAAAAAATTTCTTTTCTTTTGTGGAATATAATAATTGTCCTCGCTAGGTAAATTAATCTAATTGTGACACTTGAGTTTTTGTACGATTTATAATATTTGAATTACACAGTTAACATCAACTAGTTTTTCATAAACAGACAAGCGTTAAGTTTTACGTATCCAACATAGTTTTAGAAAAAATAAATAATTAAACCCTATATATGGTTTGCAGACTTGTGACCATGAACATTATTGTTAATATTTAAGTTTTTGTGATTTAAAAAAACTGTAGATTTAATTGATAATTACATAGTCTAACTAAAGTGAATTCAATTACAAAAAAATGAATATTCATGAGCAAAAGTTTCTAAGATAATCAGTGTCCAACTAACTAACGTGCCAAACTGATAGTACATTATTCAAAACCAAAAAATGGTACTGATAGGCAAACTGATCAAAGGATAACTGATGGAGCTCAACTAATAGCAGTTTATTACAGTCGATGTGTCAACCCAACCCCAACCATTCTCTGAAGATTATCAGTATGCTAATTGATTAAAAATCAGAGCCCTACTAAAATATCGGATAAAATTTTTCATACAAACAGTCACTATTTCCCAACAAAATGTCAGCATTCATTGAGCAATAACAGAAATATACGATATGTCAGAAAGTACGATGACATGATAACAAAGATATCTGCATTTTTGAAATAGATATATGATTTAAAAAGATGACTATTGCATATGAAGCCTATTAATAAATCAGTTAGACGAGCTTTTAATTCTCTTTGAATTCTTCGAACTTCTGTAATTCTTGAAAAATATTTTTATGAGTCAAACTGATCAAAGCAAGCATGTGTTTATAAATTATTAGCTGATCATTCGAGAATCTATTTTTGCTTAGAATTTCGTTTTGAAATCCTTGTAACTGAGAGTAAGATGTCTTACTACTCATTCGATTAAGATTGAAGCTTACTAGAGTTTCAGTTAGATAGTATTAAGTCCTACTGAAGTTGATGATTTCAAATTATTTGTAATTATCAAAGTCTTTTAGTGCAATCCTTCTGCATGGAAGGAGTGACGTAGGAGTCTTGAAACATCCAGAAACAAACATGTACATATATACATTTCACTCTACGTGCATTTACTTTTCATTTGATAGCCCAACTGATTTTTGATAAGCCATTTTGTTCAAATAGTCTCAATCAGTGTATTCCTGCATAGTTTTTACTATTGACTTATCGAGAAACAAAATGACAAAAATTTCATTTCAGTGTTGTTAACTAAATCGAAATATTTATGAATTTTGTTGATTCTAAAAATTAATGTCGGATCCTAACAATTATTATAATTTAAATAATATAAGTAGAAGTAAAGCTAATTAAAAGAGGTAGCTCGAGCCACTTGCTCTTCAAGTGTCAGCCAAAGCAAATCTACACAATATGCAACTTGCATACATTAATCAATAACCACAACCCATAAATAATACTACGTCCAACTTGCCTAACCTACTGATTGTTACACACTTTACCATTTTGGATAACTTTGAATTCCAACTGGCTTTTTATTGTTGCAACGTTCAGTAAGTTAGCTGTCGATCGATTCCCTTCACGCATATGTTATCGATAATAATTTAATTTAATTTTCCCCAACTATTATATGTTACTTCATTTTTAATAAGAATATTGTACAAATTTAATTATTGCTTTTTTTTTTTGCCATGATTATAGATTTTAGGGGAAGTTGGTGAAAAATCCCCAATCAAAACATTTCTTTGGGTTCATTCCCTACCCACAAAATTATGATACTATGTCATACAAATTGTGGTACACTTCATGTGGAAATGTAGTATACTTCATGTAGAAATGTGGTATTAAAAAAGTACCCAAAGACTGAACACAAAAAAAACGACGGCGAAGGCCAATTTCCCGTAGATTTTAATTAGATTTTCAGTATTTGATATTTCTCTGACTTATTCATACCATTTTTCAGACATCCAAAGGTCGTCGGCCTTTACATTTTCCTAAAGAAAGTAGAAATTATTGTCGAAAGGCTGAAATAGCAAAAATATAGGAAAAAATTAAAGGAACATACATCTGACATACTTACATTATACATATTTAATTAATAATAATTATTATTTGTAATTTATTTAAATATATTTATGTGCGTTACGCCTAGCTGAAGCCTCGGCAGTATGCGCCAAGGACTGAAGATTGCATTTCACGATTGTGTCCACAAAAACACAGGTTTCTTCTTTAGTGTTACCTTGCGGCACGTCCACCACGTACGACTCCACCACCACCGTGCCTCCTCCGTCCTCCGCCGCATGCAGCGTCGTGACGGACCTGTAGTTCGCCAGGCGATGGTCCCCGCCGACGACGCTGAAGCCGATGACATGCCGCTCGTCGTCCAGGATCTCCAAACGCTCGGTGCTGCTCACGGCGGGGAGCCCGGATATGACGTGGATCTCCCGGAGGGTGCCGACGTCGCCGTCCCCGAGGATCACGTGGCAGCTCTTGATGAAGTGCTTGTAGGCCTGCGGGTTGTCGAATCGGCGGACGACGGACCATACAGTGGAGACAGGAGCTGAGACGTGCTGGGAGACGGCGGAGCAGCCCTGGTTCGGGCCTACGGCGTGGTTGTGGTGGTGTAACACGTGGTCCGGGACTTGAGCGGCGGAGGGATGGCGGTAGGTTTGCTTGCACACGGCTGCGGCGTAAGTGGTGGGGGTTTCTTTGATTCTCTGGAGCAGAAGGGAGGATTGGGAAGGCATTTTCATGGATTGTTTAGGAGATGGGATGGGATGGGAGAGTATTGATTTATAATATTCATGTTAGAGGATCCATTTGCACAAGTGGGGCTCCACGATATTAAATCAAAGTCGCATGTGACATTATTTAAAAAGGATCAAGCTCAAAAATAATAACATTTATCATACACAAATGTAAGATTAATTAATCCGTCAAATAAAATTTAATAAGTAGCCAGTTATCAAAATAACTTTTTAAATTTCTCCTATTTTGGATTTGGTTTCCATGTTCTACTTTTGAACTTTTTTGTTTTTAGGATCTTACTTTCTCGAAGTGTATTGGACATGATGTTGAAAACATATATTATATTGAAAATTATTGATTTGCTTAATGATATGTTAACCATTAGATCAAAATAGTAAAAAAAATTAGATACATATATTTCGATATTATGTGATTTGAAAACTAACAACATAGGATAATACATAAATTAAATATGTATGTTATGCATGCATCTTTATTGTTCAGAAAATTGAGATATATATAATATTTTTACATCTTAATCTTGTAATATTTATATCCTGATTTCTATATAAATAAGCAACATATATACATATAACTTTTTCAATAATATTGTTTCGGAAAATTTATATATTTTGGAGTATAATCTGGACGAAATATCATTGAATTGCAGACGTGTTCATGTCAAATTGGAAAAAGGTTAATCAATCACGGGAGGCAGCATTTGTGATAATGTAAAAAAGGAGCAAAAGGGCTCAACTGCCCCTATTGAATTCAGCAGCTTTAAAAATTAATGGGGCGGTCAACTTGACGCATGCATTGATGGGATGTCATGGGAGATGGGACGGGATTAATAATGTTCAAAAGTCGGACAAAATTCATTCCACAAAATTATATACATAATTGTCCAATAATACCTACATTTTTCAAATGGATAAACACACATAATGCAATAATTTTAAATTTTTTAGATATTTGCAATATTGCAACAATGTTATATATGTTAATGATTTCA
>NC_133322.1:18027711-18048554 GCF_012295235.1 Primulina huaijiensis | reverse complement strand
TTCGGTTTTCGGTTTTAGAAATATATAATCCGATATCCGAACCATTTTTCTTCGGTTCGGTTCGGTTTTCTACAAAAACGGTTCGGTTATTTCGATCGGTTATTTCGATTTTGGTATAATTATTTAAATTAATAATATAAATATATTGTAAAATATAATATATTAAATTTCTATATGTTTTCTTAGTAAAATATTTAAACATAAGGTCTAAATTAATTAAACAAACAAAAATAAACTAAAAATAGTTTTTCATTCACTAAATATCATATCAAAATATATAATATAAATAAAAATATAAAAAATTTATTAATTTAATGAAATTTCGGTTTTTTCGATTTTTTGGGTTTTGACATATATAATCCGAAACCGAACCAAATAAACTTCGGTTTTAACATTTATATCCGAATTACAAAATTCGGTTTTCGGTTCGGTTCGGTGTTCGGTTTTTTCGGTTTGGATTTTCGATTTTTTCGGTTTTATCCGAAGTTTGAACACCCCTACAAAGAATAACTAATTTTTTGTATCATCGTATATTTAATAATTGTATATATAAAAAAAGAGTCAGAACTTTAATGCAAGATACATGTAGCTTAGTGGATAGAACATTTATTTCCTAAATATCGAGTTGCAAGTTCAATTTATAATTAGGTATTTTTTTTCTCTTTTTTTTCTGTTTATTTTTTTATTCATATATGAAAATTGGAGTGTACTCCATCACTATTTTTTATAGTTACATTTTAATAATCATTTGAATATAAACCAAATAAATATTATACAAAGCACGCAACACGTGCGTCGATTACTAGTACATATTAAATTTCAACATAGAGTATACTTGTATTCACAACAAACTTTGTGTAAAATATAGTTACGTGGTATTAATTTTATTTTATTTTATTTAGTATCATGTTACGCAATAAAATTATATGCATATAAAATACTATATAGTTGAATGCATAAATAATTAGCTAGAATGACTCAAAAGTTGTACAAAAGCTCATTAAAGTTCGAGTTGAAATAAAATTAATGTTACAATGACAAATAACAATATAAAGTAATTCCTTCAAAAATGCAAACTCGTCTTTGCAAATTCTCCAAACTATATGCTAATTTGATCATTTTCAGTTATTTACCTACAAAAAATTCAAAATAACTATGGTCTCATATTATATTAAAACTATAGAATAACCCTTAACCGTATCCGAAATGTTGATCAAGTTATATCTTTGCTCGTGTTAAATGACAATGTCATGTCTGTTTTTTTTTTAAAAAAATNTGTAGAACCGATCAACATTTATTGTTTTGCCAAAAACTGTAGCTGATGATAATAGTGTAACTCAAATATTTTGAATCATAAATCTGTCCAAACATCATAGTTCAATTTGAGCAATTAATATTGCACTCCCACAACAATATATAACATGATATATTGATAATTGGTTGGTTCGTGTGGTCGCTGGACAATAACAATCCATCTGCTCTTTGGTTAAAGTAATGACATTATTCAATGACAGTGATGAATTAACCAAGATTAATGTATCATCCTTGTGTCGAAGGAATATTCCAACAAAAAACAAAATTTATTTATCACCCTGCATATTTATGCGTGAGAAAGTGTTTCTTAATTAAAAACCACATACATATTAATTTAAATAAAAAAACATTTGTTATATTAATGAAAACCTTTCATTTCTTTTTTGAGTAAATCAATTATGAAACAGTCTCATGCAAGTCAATCTGATTTATATATGTAGTAAAAAATTGTACTTTTCTTAAGTTGATCAGTCGAGTCGGGTGGAAGATTTTTCTCAAATAATTACTCCGTGAGACATTCTCATAAAAATTTTGGTGTTTTTTTTTTATTTTTTTGAGAGGCCAAGATATTCAACCTCCCTTCTATTTAAGGGTTAGCAAATGTAGATAACAATTAATGTAATGACTCCAATCTTTACTTGAATGAAGTAATAATTAGGACATGATTAAAGAGTTTTTAATTAAACATTATTAAGAAACTAATTAATTGATTATCAACATGTTGGGATCCGCCGAATTTAAAATGAACCAGCCAATTTACTTCAAATTATATTATCCCGAGAAATCCAACTAGACGAATGAAATTATAACACATATATGACTGATAAGATTGAGTTCGGATCTTCTGAACTAGTCCGGATGCAGCCTATAAACAGAAGCTGATTTCATTTGTATCCTACACTTCTTTCCCTCAGTTTTTCTCTCTCGAGCTCTAGCCATATACACTAGTAGATTTTTGGGTTTTTACTTCGCCACTAGTTACTTCGGCGATTGTTAATAGTGAAGTAATATATACCAATCAACTCGGTAATAACATCGGCGAAGTAAAAATTTATTTTTTACTTCAAAATTTAAAAAACACGGGCTTCACTTCTAATTTTTTGAAACATTTTACTTTGATAGATTAGTTTTGATGAAGTAAAAACTTTAAAAAAATTTAAAATTTATATTTAGTGAAGTAAAAAAAATGAACCATAATTTTAATTAATCTCCCTTAAATTATCTCTTAATCCATCGAGATCCTTATTGAAAAAAAATCGAGATTTGCGGATACATACTTGTAGATTCGTGTATATATTTTTGGATATATACTTGTGGATTCGTGGATTTTCATTATTTTTAGATGGATAATTTATGAATCAAATTAATAAATAAAAATTATATATGTGTGTATGTGTGTACATAGTGTATTACTGTATATTACTTAAATTATTTTGATAAAATGAAAAGTGTGTTTTCACTTCACTATTTTATTAAATTAATGTGATAGTGATCAAGAATTACTTCGTTAAATTAGAATTATGTTGCAATAAAATATGATTATTTACCTCAACACTAAATTAAATGATGAAGTAATAAAATACAAAATAACTCTTCATATTAAAATTGTGTCGAAGTTAAAGAAAGAGAATTTACTTCACCACAACTCAATAATTGTGAAGTTGTTCTCTATTAATTACTTCACTATATACAAACAAATGAAATTTTTTTAAATATACTATTGCGTCATTAAAGGTAAATTGTGAAGTAACAGTCTTTGTGAGAAATTTAAAAAAATTCAAAACTGTCGCTAATTAGCAACAGCTTTTTTGTACCTGTCGCTATTAAAAAGCTGTCGCTAATTAGCGACGGTTTCTAAAAACCGTTGCTGATTAGCGACAGTTAACAATAGCCGTCGCAAAACTAAATCGGCGACGGTTTGTAAAATACTGTCGCTAGTAGCAACGATTATAAATAGCCGTCGCTAATTAAAAACCGTCGCTAATAGCAACAATTAACAATAGCCGTCGCAAAACTAAATCGGCGACGGTTTGTAAAAAACTATCGCTAGTAGCAATGATTATAAATAGCCGTCGCTATGTCTGTCGCTAAACTAAATCGGCGCCAGTTTACATAACTGTCGCAATTGGCGACGGTATATCACAACACCGTCGCTAATTAGCGACAATTTATTTTATACCGCCACCCTTCTACCTATTTTCCTCCACACACTACTTCACATCCGTGGTCTATTGTTCTCTTCTGCCCGACTACTGTTTCACTTTATGATAAATATTTTAACTTTTATTTTTAATTTAATTTGTTTTCCTTATTTTATCATAAAGTTAATTATTTTTCAAAATTATTTATAAATTCAACAATGTGATATTTAGATGAGTTGAGAAAATTATTTAAAAATATTTATGAATAATTACAAAACTAAATTTTTTTTTTGAATTAAAAAAATAATTATTAAAAAAAATAATAACATTAGCGACGGTTTTATTTAAACTGTCGCTAAATAGCGACGGTTTTAGTCAAAGTCGTCGTTAATTTTTTAGCGACGGGTATCGAAACCGTCGCTAATTAGCGACAGTGTATTTTTAAAAGCCCGTCGCTAATTAGCGACGGTTAATCTAAAAGACCGTCGCTAATCGGCGATGGTTTTCCAGTCCGTCGCTATATCAATTACTTCACAAAAATATGAAGTTATAACAACACATTTACTTCGTTATTAAATGTAAACTATGTAGTTATATATAAGCTATTACTTCTGCACTTTACAAAATCAATGACGTCTAAGACGTTGTTTTACTTCGGCATCGGTCTAATTTAGGACCGGTTTTCATCATTGAACCAGTCAACGATTTCGCTAATTTATTGGATACGACTTCGGTGATAATGCGAAGTAAAATGGTACTCTATTACTTCACGTGCGTCTACTTCGGCAGTTATCTACCTATTACTTCATTGAATATGCGAAGTAAATCAAGGAAATTCTACTAGTGATACCTTAGGTTTTTAGCCAGTTTTTAGGATATTTTAGTGTCGGGAAGCTTTGGAGCTAGTGTCGACTCGACGAGGAGTCGGTGAAACAGACACACAGATCGAGATATCATCAGTAGGATTCCAGCTATACACAAAGAGTACAAAGCCATTGTCCAGTCAAAGGACAATAAAAGAACGTTGCATCAGAGCATTAAAGACAAAACGTTTCAGAAGGACAGTCGAAAAGTCGAGACACAACGTCCAATAAACGAATTCAATATGCAACGCATACAATAATTGAGTCTCACTGTACGATCAATTTTCCAACCTATATAAATAGAAGATCAGTGAAGACTCAGCATATAGAGAGAAGAAGCTTCAACGCAAACAAGAGAGAAAAGAAAGGGCACGCACATTGAAAATCAGCTTTCAGAAGCAATCAGCCCAGATGGACACTTCTACGTGTTATCAGCTTTGTGTAGAAGCTTATCTCCCTCAGTGTGTGAGAACATTCTTGTTCAGTTCTCACACATAAACACTCTCACAACCACTCAAATACAGTCTTACACAAAGACGTTAAACTTGTGTATGTAGTCTTTGACACATAGACGTTAAGGAAGTGTTGGCTGGAAGGTGCTGCCTTCAATCGTAGCTAGGAGTTCAGTTTAGGCAGTAATGTAAGTCTTAGCTGAGTTGGTTTGTACAAAGAGTTGTATAAATCAAAGTCTTCTAGTGGATCCTACCCGTGGAGGTAGAAGGGATGACGTAGGAGCAGTTGAAGTCTGCGAACATCCATAAACATATCTTGTGTATTTGACTGACTAACTGCTGTTTTCAAATTGTTTGGATCAGTTAGAGTATCCGTCAGTTCAGTTGTCACCATAACTGAACTGATGAATGCAAAAACTAATCTACAATTTTTTAGTTATTCAGTTTACATAAGTTAAAATGTTTTCTAATAACAGTTTTCTTCACGAAGGATTACTTCGAGTTTCTTCCNCTTCAAAGTTGAAGGATCGAGTGTGCTAGTGCCTTTGAAGGCATTTCGAACACTATATTCTCCAATGAGCTGCAATAGCTCGTGTTCTAAGAATGTTAACACCGATGAATTAAATCGATTTTTGTTTAAAACCAAGCGGAAGAAACTCGAAGTAATCCTTCGTGAAGAAAACTGTTATTAGAAAACATTTTAACTTATGTAAACTGAATAACTAAAAAATTGTAGATTAGTTTTTGCATTCATCAGTTCAGTTATGGTGACAACTGAACTGACGGATACTCTAACTGATCCAAACAATTTGAAAACAGCAGTTAGTCAGTCAAATACACAAGATATGTTTATGGATGTTCGCAGACTTCAACTGCTCCTACGTCATCCCTTCTACCTCCACGGGTAGGATCCACTAGAAGACTTTGATTTATACAACTCTTTGTACAAACCAACTCAGCTAAGACTTACATTACTGCCTAAACTGAACTCCTAGCTACGATTGAAGGCAGCACCTTCCAGCCAACACTTCCTTAACGTCTATGTGTCAAAGACTACATACACAAGTTTAACGTCTTTGTGTAAGACTGTATTTGAGTGGTTGTGAGAGTGTTTATGTGTGAGAACTGAACAAGAATGTTCTCACACACTGAGGGAGATAAGCTTCTACACAAAGCTGATAACACGTAGAAGTGTCCATCTGGGCTGATTGCTTCTGAAAGCTGATTTTCAATGTGCGTGCCCTTTCTTTTCTCTCTTGTTTGCGTTGAAGCTTCTTCTCTCTATATGTTGAGTCTTCACTGATCTTCTATTTATATAGGTTGGAAAATTGATCGTACAGTGAGACTCAATTATTGTATGCGTTGCATATTGAATTCGTTTATTGGACTTTGTGTCTCGACTTTTCGACTGTCCTTCTGAAACGTTTTGTCTTTAATGCTCTGATGCAACGTTCTTTTATTGTCCTTTGACTGGACAATGGCTTTGTACTCTTTGTGTATAGCTGGAATCCTACTGATGATATCTCGATCTGTGTGNAAATATAATCTAATTGTTCATCCAAAAAGTTTGTCCCCTCATCTGTCAATGATGCATCATCAATTGCTACGGAAGCTTTATAAGATAACCTCGAGTGTCTTGACATCAAACTATTTTCAGTATATACTTATCAGGCAATTGACACGTACACTTGGCTAATACAAAAAAAAAAGCCAATATATGTCCGCATGGAATGCCATCGAACTCAAATTTCATACAACTACATGATATATAGTCCATCTATTTATTATGAGTGAGCACCCTTGGTTTGGAGGAAGAGCAACTTTGAAAATTCATCACATTGTAAACCATTAACTCAAACTCATTCAGATGTTTGTTGCACAAAATAACCATCACTCTCATTCATTTCACTTTGAAACTCTAGCCATTTTTTTTCGTGTACACCTTAACCATTTGAGTTTCCTTTGGCCTCTTTGACTTAATTTTGGGACACTCATTCAAATCAATATGGTCAGCAACTAACTCATTGTGTCTTTGATGTCGGAGTGCCCTATTGAAATGAGTGGTAAAATCCATCAATAAGTTCTTATTAGAGACATACCTCTTGAAAAATGCATGTGAACTTTCAGATCTCTGATTACTTGAGATTCCAGCACAAAATACATGATTTAAATATGCTAGCACCCACTTTTGTCGTAATTCATACATCAATAACAACCAATCATTTTTTTCCAAATTAGAACACTTTATAACATCTTTCCAAGACTTATCAAATTCATCAGGTGTTGTAGAATTTTGAATGACGTTCTTTATGCTTCGATAGTAGTCACAAAAAATCACAGGATTTAATTATTTATCTGAAAATCTGTTCAGTATGTGCCACAAACAATATCAATGCACTACTTGTGAGAAAACTTGTGCAATGGCTTTCGTCATAGCAGGATCTTGGTTTGCAATGATAACATTTGGTGCACCTTTAGGCATGACTTCTATTAACTTGTTAAACAACCAAACAAAAGACTCAGTCTTCTCATCATTTAAAATCCGCAACCAAAAACGAATGTCTATGATGATTATTAACTCCTACAAATGGTGCGAAAATCATATCATATTTGTTGATGTTATACATCGTATCAAACACCACTACATCACCAAATACACTGTTTGTCATCCTTGATACAGGATCATCCCAAAAACACCTGCTAAATCTGTTATCTGAATCAGTATCATAGTCAAAGAAAAAAGCCGAACACTTGTCTTTCTCAGATGCAAAGGACTCAATAAGTGTTTCAGCATCAATACCCTTTTGTTCATCCCTTAGGATTTACTCATAGTTTCTAATATCTTTCTCTGTGCAACCTACACGCACAGGTCCTCTATACTCTATCTCCAATAATCACATTTGTTGAAAAATTGGTACATTGACTTCTGAAAATTGTTGAGTCAATGCTTTCTTTTATGCTAAGACATTTCGATGTGAGCGTAGCAAATGCACCCTTTGAGTCGAGAGTAGATGATTATGGATTTCCTTGAAGGTACTGACAACTCAATTAGGACCAGTTTGTTCCTTGACAATTGAAATCTTTGACTTACTTCTAGTTTTAACTTCACCACGAGCTCTGTCCTGTTTCGGTTGATCGTCTTTTACATGTTTCGTGCAACAGAGTTCATCTGTATGGTCTTCTTTAAAGCATACAAATTTTTTCCAGAAAACTTCATTTGTCATCTTCTGTTTCTTACTATTGCTCATTCTTGCACTAAATCCGACTTCTCGTGCATATTGGTTATAGTACGAAAATGCATCTTCTAGTGATGCGGATTTCATCCTAATTTTCGGTTTTCGGTCGTCCGAAACTTGGGGAATGAATAGCTAATCATCACCACTATTTTCTACCATTTCTTGGGGAAAAAATTACAAACACACAATTTAGAAAATATGATGATTTTATAAATCAAGTTTCTTTGACTTAATATACAATACTATCATCATTAGTAATGATAATTATAAATCCAATAGTAAGATAGTTAGTCCAAAAAAATTAAAGGAAATTAAAAATATTTTATTTTTTTAATATCTTTTATTTCAAACGTAAGTTTATTGTCAAATTTTGACTTAATCTCATTTCACACACTTTTCTTACTAAAATTATTTGCTAAACTTTTATATCATTATATCTACACTCCCGTATTTTAAGATTTCAGTTTCCATTTGACAACCAATCGACACATATATATCTTGTACTTAAGATTTATCAAAGCGAAAATTTTAAATATTATTGTTTCAATTGTATAAGTCATTCGTTTTTGGAGTGAAACTGACAAAAGCATATCTCAACTATTCATACAGTTACTCTATAAATTTAGGAATTCACAATTATTAGCTTCTCCATTAGAACAAAATTACTTCTGGAAAAAAAAAAAAAACCTTAATTCCAGTTTCAAGGCACAAAAAAACCTTTTAAGATTGAACTATATATAAGGCAAAAGTCAAACCTCGAAATTTTACAGAGGAGAAGAGTTGTTAGCTGAAAAAATATAAAGGCACAGTGAGGTAGGAGGGGAAGAAAGCAAATACAAAATCTACTATCAACTAGTTACTGGAACCCATTAAAAATTCTAATCGAAAACGATCTTCATATCAGACACACAAAAACAATAAATAATCTGAGGAACCTATTAGAAACCTGAATCGAAAAAAACTTCAACGAATCAAGAAAGAGAGAGAATTAATCGAAGAAGACTTGGGTAAAAATTTCACTTGAACTTGGACAGCAGGAGGCGGATATTGGGCGACGGGGTGGAAGGTGAGTTCCGGGACTAGCGATCGATGGTGTGTGAGAAGAGAAAGAATATATTGTTCGCGGCTGAGTTTGTATTTAATTAAAAATACTAAAAAAAAGAAAAAAATTAGGTGGGCGGCATCTGAACACACCATTTGCTGTGTAGTGTATCATTTCTCTCTCTCTCTATATATTTGTGTGTGTATGTGAGTAGGTTCATATAAGACGATCTCATGAATGACATTAACATGAAAAATTGATCGATCTAAAGTTTGGTATTGAGCACAATTCAACATGCTCGATCGAGTCTAAATGGTCTAATGCCTACTCAACTTAATTCAACCATCTCAAATAATATATTAACGCTAATCATGAGATTAGCTTAACTCTTTTTTTGGACTTCTAATTCTATTTTTTAAGGATTAACCAGATAGATAATTATATTTTAAATAGTTAAATATGTCTTATTTTATTCGTATCACAAATTTTTTTAACCTAAAAATATAAGTAATTATTACATATACAATTATTTATTATTTTACATGTGTTTGTTATATATTTGTAAGTATTAGTATTAGATAATCAATTTTGCTAGTACATTAGAAAGAAACGGAGAACAATATGAGATTTAACAATCACCTTGATCTTATGCAATAGTAACTAAGAAATAAAAATGAGTCTTGTTTACCTCAATTCTATAAGAGAATCGTAATAAATATTCTATAAATTTAATATGTAATTTAACTCATAAAAAATCTCCAACTTTTGATATATGATATTCTTTGTAATTTTATTATAGTTNTGGATGATGAAACCAACATCTCATGATGAAGAAATTAACAATCTAATGATGAATTGGTAATCTAGCGGTGGTATTTTCTTGGTCAGTTAAGTGTGTTGACTTCTTCGTTTTAACATTTCAACTTTTTTTTTTAATGCTTATATATGTAAATTCTCATTGTTTCAAACAATTATCATAGCATGCAATGCTTCTATGGACTTCTCGTTTGTCCAGAGAAGTCGTGAACCCAAACTCTGAATGCTATAAATTGGGATTTATAGACAAATGTTATTTTTTCTTATTATGAGGACCAGTAAGCTGAAATTATGTTTCTGTAACTAGAAAGAACAATTATATATTTTATATATGTTTATTCATAAAAGTCTTCGACTTTTGATATATTAATTACTCGGTTTCCCAAAATATCATGTTTCCATTGAAGCATGTAATGTGTTGTACGTGTTCGTGTCAAATTCATGAGACCATACCGACCTTAACTTCTCATGGTGGGCTGATTCCATTCCTGGATTTCGCTCTTTTCTAGCAAAATCTCCCTACGAGAGCCACCTTTGTTTTCGATCATGAGTCGAATGAGGTATGCGATTTTAAGAATTAATTTCTTTGCTTAGTTTTCTGTATCACGAAAATTAATTTGAAAATTTTAATAGTTGACCCTGAATAATGTCTTGCAAAACAATTGATCGATGTCGGGACCTTCGAGACTTGTGAGGGAATGTGTAGCACAAAAGGGTTCCTGGAAGAACCTAATGTTTGGATTGCTACTAGTTTATCCATCAAAAGATACACTGCATGCTAAAATCGTATATGATTCAAAATATTTGTGATTCATGATGATCATATATATACTGTGACTTCTGTTAGAAGGGCAAACATATTAAGGTCAAGATCTCCTCTTAATTGGTACAATTGCTAGGATGGACTGTTGGAACAACGATTGATTTACTGACACAATTAACCAAAGTGGTTCTAGCTAGATTATAGTGCAGTATTGATATAGTAATCTTATTGTGGGGTTTAGTCTGTCCTCCATTGTTGAAAATCATAAAAGAGACATGCAGTAGATAATTGACTTAACAGTACTGTCAAGATTTTACTCAAATATTTGGAGTATATGCTGGATCAATAAAGTTGGCGGCTTAAATCACGAAGCTTGAATAGGCATCTAAGCTACAAGTTTGAAGAGATTTTAAGCTATGATTGGTCTTAACATGCTTTGCATTTACCTTCTCACTGATCTAATTTTTATTTTAGTCAGCCTTGAAGGAGGGGCCAAATGGTTGGTTAACAAAATCAAAGTTAGTTCTTTTATTTTCTCTGTTTTTGCTTCATGATTCGTCTGCTTGTTTAAACAAAAGATTTCTCACTCTCATCCATGGCTTATTTTTATCTTTCTTTCTTTTTCGATAGTATTACATATTCAATATACAGAACTTGTTATTTTAATTTCTGGAAAAACGCAAAAACCATTGCCTCAACTCCTGAATGAGTATGACCTATAGCCATAGGCATTTTCCCTTGTGATGCCACCAATTATGAGTCAATGAAGAAACAAGAAAGCTTACTGTTTACATTCCGTCAGCGTGGGAAGTTGGTTACAAAGATTCATTTGTTCTGCGTTTCACTACTGTTATAACAGGTTATCTGGATAAAGGTAAACTGGGTGATATTGAGGGAATTAAAACTAAGGTGATTGTTTGGGTCAAAGTGACTTGCATATCATCTGAGAAAGCAAAACTCCATTTCACTGCTGGTATGAAGAAATCTCGAAGTAGAGACGTGTACAAGGTTCTTAGAGATGGGATAAGCCTAGAGAAGTATTAAAACCATGAAATTCTTTCCCTTTATTCTTGCTTCTTGTACTTGTGATCACTTGTGCACAACCAAAGTGTTGCGCTAATATTAAGTGCACGTCGGTTCAAGAGCGTGACAAATGTGACTTTTAACAAAACGGAAAAAAGAACAAGAAAAGCAAGGCTTTCTGTTAATTATATTTTTGGAGCAAGATAACTCAAATATTTGGAATGCATGTTTATTTTGATGATATACAGCTTGAATCTTCCTTTACTTGAGCTAAAAATAGCATCTGTACAATATAAGAAGCCAATTGCTCTACCAAATCGAGTAGTTAGCCAATATCCAACATCCAACTAAAGTAAACAACTTTCTCAATTCAAAGAGCTATTTCTTTTCCATTAAATTCTTCCAAAACGCTTTTCATAGATTCATATGCAGACCAGCAGATTGTATCAGCTGGTGCATGGAATAGCATTCTTAAAATCCAGCCTCTCACCAGTCCAGTTTATCCATCATTCTTCAAGATCGATTGAATAACGTTCCCTATCGAGCTACTCAAAAATCGATCACACCAAAGACTTCATTTGGGTAGAATTCTGAGTTATGAGGAAAACTGGGGGCTGTAAATTGGAAAGCTGGATTCTTGATGCAGTTGTTTGGAGAGATTTATTCATGATGTATGCAGGGTACTCTGTTAAAATGCTACTGATTAAGGACTGCAATTTTTATTATCATATTTCCGAATTGTTAAAAAAGCAAATAATAAGATGACAAAATATCCAGACCTTTTGAGGAAGCCACCGAAATTATAGAATTAAACGTACAAACCAATATAGTACGGCGATATTTACAACAATTATATCGTGTGTGAGATTTTGTATTCAATATATCATGCTATTTGATAAATAAAATTTTTGTATTGAATTTTTTACAATGTAAGTATTGTTGTACAATTTTCATTGTATCTGTAACATTACTCGTTTGGCTAAAAGAAATAACATCAAAAGAAAAACAAGTCTCTTTCTATCTGGCTATATAGAATTGGTTGGTGAAAATTTCAAATTGTTATTAAGAGGCATGGATCTTATCTTAATTGTGGAAATGGTTGAATTAATACGTGATAGTTATGAATCTATTTTATGCAATAACACCAAAAGAAAAGCACTTCAATTCAATTATTCATATACAATATTAGTTTACAAATTGTAAGGCCCTAGATTTTTATCCTGTTAATCTGAGATGATTTATTGATAAATTGATATGAGGCATGAATTGATATCATGTATGAGGAAGATGAAAGTGAGGCCAGTTGTTCGGGAGCTGTATGTGCGAGACAGAACTTCTCGCGCATGTGCGCGAGACAGGGCGCGCATATGCGCGAGAGGCTGGATTTCAGAATGTTGATTCCAGAGATTGTGGCGCATGTGCGCCGAGAAGGGGCGCGCAGATGCGCGAGATGATGAGCTTACCAACTGCTGGGACAGAACTATTGGCGCATGTGCGCGGTGTTGGGGCGCGCATATGCGCGAGCTGTTGAAAAGCCAAGCGCCGAGACAGAATGTCTCGCGCATATGCGCCGGTGCTGCTCCAAGAGCGAGCCACCTATCTTCCCCATGCATGAGATATATATATCTTGTGATTCCTCAGCATTTCAGAAAAAAGAAAGAACCGAAACACATTTGCTGAAAATCCTTACGCCTTTTTCTATAGGAATTTGAAGTTTGCGGAATATCCATCCGTCCGATTTTGAATCCGACTTCAGTACTATGTTCCTATCAACGCAGGCGTCATACGGACGTAAGTTTTCTTAAGCTTTGATATGATTTGAAATTATGGGATTGCCAGAATCGGATAGGATTCATATATGGTGTTCTTGACATAGTAGACATCGTATAATTGAAACCGGATTGAAGAACAGATACCGTATGAAATTGTTATTATTTTCAGAAGGGATTTGATTGAGATTTGATATCATATTTGTATTGTGATTGATTATGAGTTGAGATTGATATCAGTTGATAATTGTATTGCTGGATATAGTGGGATTGTGCAATGCTGCCGTTGAAACAAGAATTTGATTTAGTTCTAATTATATCCATTATTGATTTGAGTGGTGTATTGATACTATACTCCTCGATATTGTCATTGCCAGATTGAGTATTGACAGGCTTGAGTTCGAGACTTCGACAGTCAGATTGACAGAAAAAAATGTATAAATCAATATTGATCCGGGATTGCACAACTCGAGTTAGATTTGACTTGAGTTTCCCTAAAATCACATACTTTACTTTATTGCATTGATAATTGCAATGGAATGAGATTGATACACTTGGGCTATTGATTGATGTATGGAGTCATAGGCTGATTCTCCTAGTCGTTAGCTGATTGGCCAAGGCACTGGACGTGTAAATTATATCGATGTCGCTTAGGAGTTGATTCAGTCCTATCGCTGAGATTCGATATATGTGTTAATGTCCAGAAACGGGGATCCCTAGATTAGAGATGAGTCGAGTATGAGATGCTGAGTCAGGAGTTGATTTACAGTGTTATATCCTTTCATGTTTTCAGAATTGATACATGTTATTGATAACTGTTATATGCTTTTGTACATGTTTTATATAATTGCATGTATACATGATCTATACTGGGATAACATCTCACCGGAGTTATCCGGCTGTTGTCTTGTTTGTATGTGTGCATGACAACAGGTGGGACAGGATCAGGGTCAGGAAGAGGATAAGAGAGAGTCAAGATTCGCCTGGAGATCCGGACTTAGAAGTGAATCTGTTCCATTACTTGACATGTAGTGGATGAACAGTAGTCTTTATGAATCACTGTTGTACAGGACTTGTACCATAGACCTGGATATGGATCTTATATCTGAAATAAGATTTAATTCATTGTTGCGCACTCATGTAATTTTAAAAAAAAAATTTATGTCCCACATTTTCGTAATTTCTATATTAGATCTTAATAGGGATTAAAAATATGAATTTGGTTCGGGTCCCCACACAAATGCTTGCGTTAACTGAGTAGTTTTAGTTTTATTAAATTATTCATACACAATATATAAATTAGTTTACAAATCGTCTTCTATATATGTTGTCAAATTTTAGTTTTAGTTCATTTTGTTTGTTATTTTTGTAATCATAATATTTTTTCGACGACGTGTTGTAGAAAATAGAAATCGAAATATACACGCATGATCAATCACAAAGAAGTAAATATAGAGCTAGAAGAAAATTAAAATTTTTCCAAAATAATTTGTACTATAAAGAAAATATACAACATCGGTTCATAAACCTTAATAAAAAATATTGTGTTTGGATGATTATATAAAATGCAAGATATTGCCTTGAATTTTACCCGTGATTTAGTGATACTAGCAATCCTTGAATAGATTCCTCCTCAACCATTTCATAATATTCTTTAGTTTGAATTTATATAGATCAATAGATGAATTTGAACCTAAAAATTTTAAATCTTTGAATAAATTCATTTGAAGTTCAATATATGCACATATAATTGATAAAATAAAACTTATATCACACATATTAAAATCTGCCTAAATTTCTAGATCTTTTAAATTTTGATTAATATATAATGGTGCTCAATTCATAAATTAAAAAACTATTGATAGGGTCATAATAGTATGCACTTTTGTTGTCATATCTCTCATTATTACCACTACCAACGAGCTTAATTGACACATTTTTGTGTGATTTTATTGTAGAAGGAAGTTTTCTGCTCTTGCGATAAATTTGGGCTAAAAAGGATAATTTTATATCACAATTAAAGTTGCTGATATTATCTTAGTGGAAGACTTGAAGCAGAAAAATTCAGAAGTGATTTTTGGACAA
The DNA here is from genome assembly GCF_012295235.1 of Primulina huaijiensis. NCBI lineage: Eukaryota > Viridiplantae > Streptophyta > Magnoliopsida > Lamiales > Gesneriaceae > Primulina > Primulina huaijiensis. The sequence continues at coordinate 18,033,050 of NC_133322.1, read as the reverse complement.
GGCGTGATCACGCCTTGTGACTACTCTTCGGCTGCGTAGTGAGATAAAGAATTTTTATATCAAGGAAGAAATACAAGATAGAGTTTTTTCATAAAAAAAACTCTATATTCTTAGTGGATATTTCCTAATATCTTTTAAATATTAGTGATTAGGTTTTATTTTAGGTTATTGAGCTTTTATATTATTGGACCCAATTTTCTTTTTTTGCGTACACAACTCACGTGAAGGTAGGAAGCAAGATTACAAGATTTTACACAAAAAAAAAAAAGAAAGAAAGAAAGAAAGAGAAAAAACTCTCCTAACATTCTCCCTCTACCTCTTCAACGTGAAGAACAAGAAGAAAACGAAAGAATTTCGCATCTTCTCTCCACAACTTTAGGTTGAGTTTTATCTCCGATTCAGGGGATATTTTTACTATTTCAATTTATCACTGTGAGGTTTTTTGTGCTTTAATTTAATATTCGTGTTTTGTTCAAGTATTTGTTGATTTATATTTAATTCTAGGAAAGTTGTATCTCGGTTAATCTGACAATTTAATTCGATATATAATTTTCTACTGCTATCCATGAATTCAGTGATCCGTAATTGCCATGAACGATTGACACATGAGTAACGATAGATTAGGTGTGTTGTGCTATCATAGCATATTTAATTTAAATAAATCAACAGAACTCGATCTATCGATTGCAGCTATCTCGGTTGTTAGATTTTAGGATTAACTGTTTTCACAAAATAAAAATGCTATTTTTAATTAATATGAAACACTATCGTGTCCAGTTAATTATTGATAAGTTTTGACTAGATGTTGGGTTTGGTCAATTAATTAGGAAAACACAAGGATTTTTGCGGCTATCCCTATAATTCTAAGGTTAATTACTTGTAACTGCATGAATAAATAATATGTTAGCCGATGAACAGTGACACAATTGAATAGTGAAAATCTCATTGAATCAGAGTTTGGTAATTTAATTCTCGTTTAGATTTATTATTTTTTTATTGTTTTCTAATTTTAGTTTTAATATTTTATTTTGTTCTTATCCAACAAAACCCTCATGTTATTTATTTTTCCTCTAAAGAAATCATCTCCCGTTCCCTGTGGATTCGAACATACTCACCATTAGACTCATTTTACTTAGAAAGTAGGAATTTAAGTTTGGTAGCTCAACGACATCACACCAACTATATGGGAATAAAATATTGTACGTCATACAAGAAATAACACCATTTTTTTAACATTAGAAGAAGAGATATGCATGAAACTCACTCTTGTTTTAATTATTTAAGCACATACGATCAAGTTGTGGAGATGGTTGAATTAATACGTGATTATTTAACCTTTGAAGACACAGACGAATTGAGACTCACAACATCCGATTAAAAATCAGATTTGCGCACTTTTCGGCTCGCAAGACTTCCGAGCCAAACGATTAGTGATCATGAATGGTATATTAATAAATTGAGATAATTTATCTATTATTATTATAGAGTGGGTCTCATGTGAGACCGTCTCACGGATCTTAATCTGTGTGACGGATCAACTCTACCCATCTTCACAATAAAAAGTAATACTCTTAGCATAAAAAGTGATATTTTTTCATGGATAACCCAAATAAGAGATCCGTCTCACAAATACGACCCGTGAGACCGTCTCACACAAGTTTTTGCCTATTATTATATTAATGTACCCTTGCTATATCGATATTGAAAAATATATATGTTTCTTCCTTTAATTTTCTGGAATAAAAAACTTACTCTTGATCTTTCCAATATAAATATAATTAAACTCAGGCCATGCCGTTTCTCCATGTATAATATATGTCACCTCGACTCGAAAGCAAACTAAATTTAAATTCAAATTACGATATAAAATTAATTGATCGAATTCTTTTGAAGATTAGTTAAATTACAATAAATAATTTAACTTTCATGGATTGGGTTATCTAAGAAAACAAAATTTAATATAACCATACATTATTAATGATTTCTATTTGTTAAATTATATATGAGCTAAACGGACACAAAATGTTTCTTGTATTCTAGGTCGTCGATAATATATAATCAAATTCAATAATTAAGGCATGTGTTCTATTCTTGATAGATGCCAAATTAAAATAAGAATGATACATTAAAAAAAAAAAATTAGCAACCCATGAACGTATAAAAAAAATAACGATCGATATATAAAAATCATAATATATAATTATTACTTGTGGTGTATAAAAATTCAAATAAGATAATTAGCTAGCTAGGTCGAGAATTTAGTGCATATATATTTCAAACTTCTATTTGCTCCAATCCATGCATTTAAATATTAAGTTGCCCAAGGCTTTCTCAGAAAATTTCCACCCTAAAATATGCAAGTAATAATTATCAAATTAACACGGAAAATTGATAGATCGAAAGCTTAGTATTGAGCTCAATTCGACATCTTCCATCGAGTCTAGATGGTCTAATTATATATCAATGCTAATCAGGAGAAGCATAGCTTAACCCCATGATTTTCAAAACTTATAATCCTAATTTTTAAGGATAAGTAATTTACGAGTTTAATAGATATAATTTATATATTATTTGAAAATTTCTTTTCCGGATTTAGCATTATTGGCTAAACCACCTTGACAGGGCTACTCCAAAAATTGTTAATTATGGCAATGCTAGTTTTGCTTTTTTGCAGAGCACTAGTACTGTTAGTGTTGTTGCATTTAATTAATACAATTGTTGTCGGAAATGAGCCCTAAAAAAAATTTATAATATAACTTATTTATATTCTAAAGAAATGCGTTTACATTAATTCAACCTTAATATACTATGTGTATTAACAAATAAGAAGCATGCAGTATATTTGGTTAATTTCTTGATATCTATATATATTCTAAAATATCTAAATCTATAAACAACTGGCTCGACATTTTAGTCCATGAAAGAGCAAGTCAACGCACGTACCTACAAATTAAATGTTTCAATAAAATAACTAATTAGATACCGAACACATATAAAAAAAATATTGATTTTAAATTAACATTGAATGATCAAATAACAACACAAATTGAATTTCGTCCCCATTTAGATATATTGATTTGATCATTATATACTATCTACTTATAATATGAAATACCTAAACAGTGGGTTCTTGGACTATAAATATTAATTAATTGTAAACCTTCCAAGAGCAAATTAAGTATAATAATTTGCGACAAATTTTCATTATAAAAATACTTTATCTAATAATACTTTGTTTAAAATTATATTTGCAGTAAGGAAGAATTAAGCATGCATTTCATTTTAAATAGCGTGTTATATCGTAACAAAGTAATATAAAAAAAATTTCGATTTTGTAGTCGATGGAAGGAATTGAATATAAAATTTTTTAAACTTTAATTTATTAATAATTATCACGTATCTTACGTATGCGGATTCAACCATTTCCAAACCCAGCAGCCTGCTTCAAATACGATTCATGCATGTCTTTTCCGCGCGTTATATCGTAACAAAGTAAATTGATAGTAAAATGCATGTTTTCGACCCGATAATTATTTATACCATTTTGTAATTGTATTTCTTTATAATATAATTAATTTTATCGTATTAAAAATTTTATTTCCAAAAGTGCACAAATCTGATTTTAATCCGATTTATTTGACTGCTTCTAAAGTGAATTCATTTATTGTCTGAATCCGATAATTGTAGATTGATCCCCTTCATTTCTTGTCTCAGCCATGAATCACGATAATGATAATATATGATAAGTGGGATTCACTAATTACTTTATTGTTACAAAATGATTATTGAAGCGACCAAAATAAAAGTTGGGAAATTATCCATGTAAAAAATATATGAAAACAAGCCATATTTTGATCAACGCTAAAATAAAACCTAAAAAAAAAAAAACCATAATATAATTATAATTAGTTGCATACGACCGACCTATGTGCTGCTGTTTAATTTGGGCACTGGTTGAGAACTAGAGTGCATATGTAAAACCCGAGATTTTGTAATATCGTGATCATATCAGTTTAATATCAGGTTAATAATTTGATGGTGTAATCTTGGATATTAATATTTAAATCATTCAGAATATAAGATTTGCTTTAAGGTTATCTAAGTTGTGTAGATAATTTTATCGTGTACAGAATTATAAAGCTCGAGGTTAAGATAATATTATCTATTTTAAAATTAAAAATTTGGTAGGAATAAATTTATCTCAATCTAAAGAATTAAAGAAGGAATTTTAAAAATAAGCAGATAAATATCTAAGATTTAAGTTAATGCTGAGATACCGGGATAAAAGATCAAGCAAGAGATAATAAAATCCCTAGAATTCGAAATCTAACAATATACACCATGAGATTTTCGAAAATTAGGTGGAAAAAAAAAAAGAAGGAGATTTCGGATATCTACCTAGATCACGGATATATCAAGATTTTAGATTTGATTCACAGTTCAAACGCACTATCACGATAGCAGCCAACTCCTATAAATAGAAGGGCCCTAGTTTTCGAAAAATCACACCATATTTCATACCAAAATTTCGAAAATTCTCCTCTAGTCTCCATAGGAATTTTCGAGCACAGCGAAGCGCTGCCGCCGTCCAGCCGTTGAAGAGGAATTTTCGAAATTCCTGTGCAAGCAACCCTAATTATTCACGTAATTTTTGCATCAAGAATTTAAGGTAAGTGGGCAAATTTTTTAAAGTTTTAAATTTTTGGGTTATGTGTTTTTCTTTTAAAGAAAAAAATGCGGTCGAACACCGTCTACGTTTTTTTTAAATCTTGTTACGTTTTATGAGAACACTGTGAGGATTCCCTGAAAATGGGTGGAATTCCAACATATGGCCCTTAACAGTGGGATAGAACTGTTTTACGGCCTCGCCCCCTTAGAGGATTAAAACTTAGGGACTGACGTCAGTAAACCATGAAAGGTGAAAAATTGCAGTGTTAAAAATTATGAAAAGCATGCTGTAAATATATGTTATTTTCGAAAATATGAAATTGTTATGTGGTGTTCGATATTTCCCCCATTTACTGAGTATTCCCAAAATACTCACCCCTTACAACCTTTCCCAGATAAATCCGAAGAGCAGGTAGAAGAAGAAGAATCGGAACAATTTTGGGGATGGTGATTAGTAGACATGATTATTTTTTTAACTTTAGAAATTTAAAATTTTAGATTAGACGTTTCCGCAAATTTATTTTATTTCAGTTGTAAAGACAGTTGTTCTTTTTGAGGAGTTATGAATAATAAACTGGTTTTCGGTTTATACTATGCTACGAGGCTGGTTGTTTCAATTGTGTGATTGTTAAACAACGCCGGTGTCAAATCCCGAGTTTCGGGGCGTGACA
>NC_133322.1:18011499-18025639 GCF_012295235.1 Primulina huaijiensis | reverse complement strand
TTTTTTTTTTTTTCTTTTTTTTTTTATCTTTGATCATTTTCAAATAATCTCCAAACTTCTTCGTGATTAATGAGATAGAGTCTTCATTAAGGTCCGACTCATTGACTTCTTGTGACAATTGAATAAGATCGTTGTAGGAATCATTAGAAACTTGGAAAACAATAGTATTATCTTTGTTCTTCTTTTGTAAGTTCATGTCCATCTCAAAAGTACGAAGGAAACTAATCAAGTCATCTAGTGCGAGCTGAGTTGTATCACGTGCTTCATCAATTGCACAGATCTTGATATTGAAACGCTCCAGAAGTGATCCTAATACTTTGCTGACCAATCTTTCATTTAAAATTGGATCACCAAGGATAAACGCTTCATTAGCTATCTCTCTCAAGCGATGATCATACTATGTGATTGTCTCAGTTTTTTCGATCCTAAATTTCAAATTTAGAGGTTAGCATTCTTTACTTCGTTCTTCATATACTTTTAGATCATTCACAATGTTTTTGAAGGATTTCTCATGCATCCTTAGCAAAAACGCAGTTGGTAATCAGACTAAAAGTATTTATATCAACTGATGCGAAGATAATATTTAATGCCTTTGAATTGTAGTTGGAAATTTGTACTTCATCGGTTGTCAATTCACTTTCTGGTTTGATCAAACTGTCACCATGATCTTCATCAACTCTTTTTGGTGGAGTCCAACCATTGACTACTCGTTGACATGCTCTTTCATCTATGAACTCGATATAGCATCTTATTTTGACTTTCCAAATAGCGTATTTTGATCCATCCAAGACAGGTGGTCATAGTGAAGTGTGGGCATGTAAAAACACGTCCATTGAATTTTAATTGTTAAAAAAATAACAAAAATCTAGCTTAGTAACGTCAAGAGTTGGCTATGAACACTACAAGAAATTCTGTATACAACAACGCACATATGACAACGGTTTTTGTGAAAAACCGTTGTCGTATGTGTTTTAACAACGGTTTTAGCGAAAAACGTTGTCTTTTGGGGGCAAAAGACAACGGTTTTCGAAAACCGTTGTCTTTGGGGGGTCAAAGACAACGGTTTTCCAAAACCGTTGTCTTTTGGGGGTTGATAAGGCCAAATCTTGCAAAGATTTTAGGGATTTGATTTAATAATATTTGTCCTTATCTAATATTTTTATCCCTAATTATGTGCTTAATTGAATTAATAATTGTAGATTTGAATAAAAGAAAAAAAAATGTTTAAATTTGGAGATAAAATAAATTTACTAGATTTCAAAGGAAACAAAATATCAAAATAAAGGAAATAAAATATTTTATTCCTTGATGATATTGAAATCTTGAAAAATCTATGTAGATTTTGATAAAGATGGAGCAAAATCTTTGAAAATAAAATCTACAATATTTTCTACAAGGGTTAAGTTGGAGATGAGCTTTAAAAAATAATTGAAGGAGGAGGCCCATTGAGAAGAGAAAAGCGTACAGCAGCATATAGACGGAAGGAAGGGCGCAGAAGAGCCGTAACAGAAGACGGAAGAAAAGAAGAGATAGCTACTGTGAAGTAGTATCAGCGCGGAAGAGAGGAAGAGTGAAGAGCAGAAGCAGGAGGAATTTCGCACACACGCTACTAATCACTGAGATTTCTTTCATTCCTTCTTAATCATATTTTCTACATTGAATTTAAACAGTGATTTGCACTTTTATTTTAAACTTACGAAGTAGATTTTTATAGACTAAGGCCACGATAGGGCCGAGACAGATTATTTTTGATGTTTTAAGTTTGATTCAAGTAGATTATTTATTTTATTCATTGATTGATATCGTTTATCATGTGTTCGTTTAATCTGGCCAATTAAATAGAATATTTGTTGGTTAATCTAAAACCGGAAGGCGATAGATTAATATTTGCTTCACACATCAATCAACACATGGTTAAATTGATTAAAAATAGTATTCGGTTTCAGTGTGCGACTTTAGGTTGAAAAACTGGAATTTCACAGCGATCTAATGCGGTTGAATCTAATTAAATAAAGTTAGGAATAATTGGACTGTTAGATTTAATTAGGTTTATTAATTCGAGGAATCGTTTAATAAATAATTTTGGGAATTCCGTCGTGAATTAAATAATTAATTTATTGAATTTAAATTTGACACGTAGATTATAAGTTGTCTCGGTACCGTTGTGCTCCTTAGTCGTCTTTAAATAATTTGAATTTCTGTCTAAATTAATAATTTGGATTATTTTTGCTTTAGTTAATTTATTTAAATTGTTTTATTTAGTTTTAATTAATTAATCTTCTCTCACTTGGATTTTATTAGCCTAAATTAGGAAAAATAATTAATATTCTAGTAATTAAACATCGATCTCTGTGGGTACGATACCTGGACTCATCTCAAAATACTATTACTTGACCTAGTTCGCTTGCTAGATTTATTCCCAACCGAAATCGTCGGTCAGGGGTCAAAGACAACGGTTTTTAGGGCCAATGACAACGGTTCTATAAAACCGTTGTCTTTGAGCGTTTTTTTAGGGTCAATGACAACGGTTCTATGAACCGTTGTCTATTAGCGTATTTTTTTGGACAATCTACAACGGTTTTAAGAAATCGTTGTCTATTAGCGTGGTTTTTGGACAAACAACAACGGTTTTTGAGAACGTTGCAATATTTAGCGACAGATTTTATAAAACCGTCGCTATATTCAAATAGAAACCGTCGCTAATTTTAAATTAGCGACAGGTTTGACAAAATCGTCGCTAAATTTAGCAACGGTGTTACGTAAATCCGTCGCATGTTTCAAATTAGCGACGGTTATGGCGACGGTTTTGTTAAAACCGTCGCTAAATTTAGCGACAGTTTAGATTCAAACAGTCGCAAAATTAAAAAAGGCGACGGTTTTTCAATTACCGTCGCGAATAGCGACAAATTAAACAAAACTCGTCGCAAACTGTCTATAAATATCACCATGCTCGGTCCATTTCCCTCCACAACACTTAAATTTTTCTCCCTTACACGAATTTATCACTTCACATAACATTTAAAATTTTTCTCACCACTTCACAACACTTAAAATTTTTCTCTTTTACACGATTTTAGTTTCGATTGTTAGTTTTTTTTAGATTTATTAAATTATAAAAAGTTTTTTTTTATTTTTCGAAACAAATTAGCGATGGAAATCATGATTATAAACCGTCGCTAAAGATAACGACGGAATTTATTGAGTACCGTCTCTCATGTCGCTAATTCAAAATTAGAGACGGTTTTGAATAAATCCGTCGCTAATATTATTTGCGACGGTTTTAAAAACCCATCGCAAATTCGACCTACTACAACGGTTAAAAACCGTTGTCGTTGAACGGACTTTCAATAACACTCTCAGTTACAACAGTTTTAGTATGGCTACGACAACAGATAGAATCCGTTGTCGAATACCGTTTTTGGTGTAGTGGATACCAAATGAAAGTATTTTGTTTATCACGAATGGTAATAATTGTTTGTATCAGATAAGTGTTGTCTCGAATGTTGTAAGACATTATGATAACATGCAGCGGAATAATATAACATACAAATAATTAAAATAACATAGAGATATTTATGGACAAGTGAACACACTTGTGCGATGTCTCAGGGTAAAATAATCACTAGAAAAACAATCGAGTTTACAAAACTAATACTAGTGAAAGAACGAAAAACTTCCTTCCTTAACAAGTCAAATAAGCACTTAAAATAACAATACCAAAAATAACCAGAACACAAAAATGCAATATGTGTAGCCAAAATTCAGAGCACAAAACATTTCTTCAATCAATACTTTGTATGGATGTTGTGTTCAAATGTCTCCAAACCGTCACGACTACACAGTGAAACAGCGATGCTTCGTCTTTACGAGTTCTTCATAAAATTATCTTGTATTTCGCTTTTCTCGCTCGTCTCGCTTTTTTTTTACTGCTCGACACAATTGTGCAGCAATTATTCTTCAATATAAATATACTTCTGTGGATTTTGATGGGATTCCTTAAATAGATTCCTACAAAATAAAAAAAATAGTATTTTTATTAGGAAACAAATTCTTTTAAACATTAAAGATAAAATCTAGAGTTTAAGAAATTCAATATTTTAAAAAGACAAAACTCATATGCAAAGTTTTATAAAAAGTAAATAAATAATTTACAGAATTTTATTTTGCAATGCAAGTCACGTTTCTTTTAAATTATAAATAAATTAAAGTTTCATGCAATATTTCTTTGTACATTCCTTACAATTCACGAATATTACACCGCAAAAAGTAATATTAACTTAATATGAAACAATAGTACAATATAGAAACTAATCATATGAATTTTTAAAAATAGTCTCAATTGTAACTTTTTTAATTTAAAAAAAAAAATTTGTTAATTTTCAAGCTTCCCAAACTTGATTACTCGTCAATATTTACTTACACACGAACTGTGTGCTTGAGTGCCATTGGTCATATATTAAGTATCAATATTAAAAAAATGGCACATAAGATTTTTACGAAACACGCGCATCATGTATGCCACTATAGACTTGTTATGATAATCGATCAATTCTTTTTCTTGTGTGGAGATGTGTGTGTATATATATATGTTGTGTGTTTATTATATGTGTATGTATGTGAGTATGTTAATATGAGACAGTCTCATGAATGACGTTAACATGGAAATTTGATCGAAAGTTTTGTATTGAGCACAATTCAACATGCTCGATCGTATCTAAATGGTCTAATGCCTACTCAACTTAATTCAACCATCTCAAATAATATATTAATGCTAATCATGAGCTTAGCTTAACTTTTTTTTAGAACTTCGTAATCCTATTTTTTAAGGATTAACAGATCATTATATTTTAAATAGTTAAATATGTCTTAATTTATTGGTATCACATAAATTTTTTTTAGCCGAAAAATATTAAGTAATTATTACATATATAATTATTTATTATTTTACACGTGTTTGTTATATATTTGTAAGTATCAATAATAGATAATAAATTTTGCTAGTACAATAGAAAGAAATCGAGAATAACATGAGAATTAACTTCAATTTTATGTTGTTAATGCTAATTTAAAATCAAAATATTTATTTATTTTTCTATTTGGCATTTAATTAATATAATAACTAAAAAATAGACATGTGTCATGGATTGATTATATTGGAGTATAGGAGAATCATATCAAACGCACAGTTGTATAATTTGTCCCACAACATATCGGTGCTTACTGCAAAATGAACGCAGTAAAAAAAAAAAAGGTCTTAGCGACCGTTTTTTTCGTCGTTAAAACCGTCGCTAAAGCTAATTAGCGAATGTTTTAGCAAAGGATATACAAACCGACGCTAAATTAGCGACGTAATTATACAAAACCGTCGCTCATTAGCTACGGTTTTTTAGAAAATCTGTCGTTAATTATATCATTTTTTTAAAAAAAATTAGTTTTATAATTTAATAAAAAATTTTAGTTTTATAATTATTTGTACAAATTTTTAAATAATTTCTTGAAATTATCTAAATTAATATTTTTAAATTTATAAAAAATTTACCACAAAACAAAACTAAAATCGACCATGTTTGTGGAACATCTTTATATCTTGTTCTACCCATCTCTCTTGGTTGAAAGAAAGCTTCAAGACCCTAATCATGAATAAGCGACGGATTTATAATCATGAATACGCGACGGATTTATAAAACACCGTCGCTACTCGCGACAGATTTATATTCACCGTCGCTAAGCGCGACATATTTAAAAAACACCGTCGCTAATAGCGACGGTTGTTTTTTTACAATCGCTAATGAACATACCGTCGCTAATAGCGACAGTTTTTATTAAATAATCGCTAATGAACACACTGTCGCTAATAGCGACAGTTTTTATTAAACAATCGCTAATGCACCTACCGTCGCTAATAGCGACGGTTTTTATTAAATAATCGCTGATGAACACAATGTCGCTAATAGCGCCGGTGTTTATTAAACAATCACTAATGAACAATTAGCGACGGGCATTTAAAAACCGTCGCTAGTAGCGACGGCTTTTAAAACTGTCGCTAATTTAACGACAGTTCTTATAAACTGTTGCTAATAGCGACAGTTTAATAAACACAGTCGCTAATTAGCGACTGTTCCTACAAATCAGCGACGGTTTTTATTTATTATAGCGACGGTTTTGCGACGGTGTAATATGACTGTCGCTAATTAATAAATTGGCGACAGTTTTAGTTAAAACCGTCGCGAATATTACCCACAAATTTTTTTATAGCCGGCTCAAGTTAACTGCAAAAGCTAACATATGAACAGTGCCTCAAAACAACACTCTACTACCAAACACTCTCTCAGAACAGAAAACCGAACGGCACTCTAGCTACGATGTCTTCCTCCAATTTCTTCACCAAATCCCCTATTTCTCTGAGAGTTAAGAAGACCATGGCAAATCTCAAGTGTCCCTTCGACAAGATAGCAATCCCCACCTTTCCCAGACTCATCACAAGAGCGAGAGTGAAAGTATTTGCTAGCTATGGCGGTTCGGAGAAAAATCCGTATCATGAAGATGAGATATATCAGAAGCGCTGCCGTTTAAATCTCCGTAGAAACCTCGATATTCTGGAGGAGTATAATGAAGCCGACAAGAAGCGCAGCGAAGCCTTTCGTGCAATGGTGGAGAAGGAATTCGAAGTTGAAAAAAACTTTGAATGGTTCAACCTTATAATTTCCAGATTTATATCGATGAAGTCATGCCTTCGTTTTCTGGAAAGACGCGGATATTTGATGAAGTTGTATCCAAAGACATGATTATGGTCTTGGTAATGGACGCCCACAAAAAATTCAAAGAAGCCGAAAATGCACATGTGAATCTCGTAAAGAATTACACAGAGGCACTTAAAACTTGTTATTCTCTATATGAGAAAAATAACAAAGAACTAGCAGAAGCTTTCCTCTACAAGACTAATACAAAATATTATTTGATCGAGTGGATGATGAAACCAAATTCTGATGATCAAGAGAACGGTCTATCGACGGATTGGTAATGTGGCAGAGTACTGGATGATGACATGCACCGCCTGATGTGAAGAAAACGGTCTATTATATTTATGAATTGGTAATCTTAATTAGTGCTTTTTCAACAATTAATTATCATTATATTGCATGTAATGCATATATATAATTATCGTACGTATTAAAAATTTTATTCCTATGCATATGTGTATTGTTCCAAATGTGCGAAATTTTTTGATTGTATCTAACTACTTATAATATGAAATTAATACCTAAACTTAACAGTGGGTTCTTGGACTGTAAATATTTAATTAATTGTAATTAAACCTGCCTTCCAAGAGCAAATTAAGTATAATTATAATTTCCGACAAATTTTCATTGTTAAATATTAATTAATTGTAAACCTTCCAAGAGCTAGCAAATTCCCATGCATTTCATGATTCCGCGTTATATCCTAACAAAGTCGTAATATAAAATATTTCGATTTTGTAGTGATCATGAATGTATATTAAAAAACTTACTCTTGATCTTTAATTTCCAATATAAATATAATTAAACTCAGGCCATGCCGTTTCTCCATGTATAATATATGTCACGTCCTCGACTCGAAAGCAAACTAAATTTAAATTCAAATTACGATATAAAATTTCCTTGATCGAATTCTTTTGAAGATTAGTTAAATTACAATAAATAATTTAACTTTCATGGATTAGCAATTTACGAGTNTGCAACTATTAAATATAACTCATGTGAACAACACTTATATAAATATAAAAATTATTGTGATTTACATGCATGCAAACATATTTTAGATAGTTGTCGGAAATGAGCCCTAAAAAAAATTATAATATAACTTATTTATATTCTAAAGAAATGCGTTTACATTAATTCAACCTTAATATACTATATATGTATTAACAAATAAGAAGCATGCAGTATATTTGGTTAATTTCTTGATATCTATAATATTCTAAAATATCGAAATGCTTGATTTTAGGCCATGAAAGAGCAAGTCACGCACGGTCTATTTCTTAAAAATCGTCGCTAATTAGCGACGCTCACTTTACCGATATTTTTATTGTTTGTCGCTAAAACCGTTAGCGACGGAAAAAAACGTCGCTAAGCCCCACGTTTTTTTTGTTGTTTTATATACCTACAAATGTTTCAATAGAATAACTAATTAGATACCGAATACATAAAAATACGATTCATGTCTTTTCCGCGTGTTATATCGTAACAAAGTAATTGATAGTAAAATGCATGTTTTCGACCCGATAATTTATACCATTTGTAATTGCATTTCTTTATAATATAATTAATTTTATCGTATTAAAAATTTTATTTCCTAAAGTGCATGCACAAATCTGATTTTAATCGGATTTATTTGACTGCTTCTAAAGTGAATTCATTTATTGTTTGAATCCGATAATTGTAGATTGATTCCCTTCATTTCTTGTCTCAGCCATGAAACACGATAATGATAATATATGACAAGTGGGATTCACTAATTACTTTGTTGTTACAAAATGATTATTGATCGCTACCAAAATAAAAGTCGGAAAATTATCCATATTTTGATCAACGCTAAAAAATTTTTTTTTAAAAAAAAAAACCATAATATAATTATAATGAGTTGCATACGACTGACCTATGTGCTGCTGTTTTGGGCACTGGTTGAGAACTGAGTGCATATTTCAAACTTCTCTTGGCTCCAATCCATGCATTCGTTGCCCTAAATATAGCACACAAAGCCAGAGCAAATTTGGTATCACCAAAGTAGTCCACCATCAATCTATCCAACCCACACAGTATTTGGTGCCTAATGTTACAGTCGATACCTAAAAACATCCCATTTCCTAAGATAATGTCCGTTGATCTACCAAAACAGGCCTGATCACCATTAACCACTACCTCAGCTGCTTTTATCAACGTCCCTAACATAAACAGATTTCTCGTACTGCGAACCAAACAAAAAATCCGCTGCCCTGCATCGAACTTCTCGAATTTATATTCAGTTGCCTCAAAAACATTATTGGGGCCAGAATTTGGTGAGGAACGGTAGGATAAAGGAGCCAATAGCCAAACAACTAAACTCTCTGTGGCGGCCACGGTCAAGGCACTTGCTAAAATTGAAGCAAACTTTTCTGATTTCTTACGACGGCCTTCGAATTCCCACCAAAGAGAAAAACTTGCTGAAGTTACGAATTGAAATATAAGTTTTTTTGCAAAGTGCTCGTCTCGCATAATTCGAGGTAAAAAACTATTACAAAAACTTTTAATGAGAGACCAAATGAAGGCGGCGCCCTTGATGGAAGCTATGTTCTCGTCGAGTCGGGCGTCAATCAGTGAGAGCATCATGCGAAGGAACTCTGGGTATTGTCGGTAAGATGGCAAGATCTTTTTCCTCTTCATCCACTTGCTTAAAACTGAACCCACGGTATTCCTTTCTAAATCCTCAACAAAATGGTTATGATGTCTTTTGGGTAACTCTCCTCCTTCGCCATCTTCTCTATCATGATTCATGTTCCCACCGCCACCGCCACCGCCACCGCCACGGCCTCGACCTCTGCCTCCCGGTCCACCGGGTGATTGGTTACTGTCGTGGCCATTATTCTTCCAACAGTCGGGCAGGCGTTGTTTGTGATAATGAAGGATGAAAGTCGGGGCATGTGTAGCGAGCTGGTTACTGTTGTGGTCATTATCCTTCCAACAGTATTGTTTGGGGTAACGAAGGATGAAATTCGAGGCACCGCGTGTAGCGAGCTGTTGGCGATTGTGCATGACCGGCGGCATNGTTAGATTGTCATATGAGTCACTCGCTAATATCTTGTAAACTTTACGTTTCAGTTGTTTATTTCTATGCATAAGAGATGTGTGTTAAATATCTCATATCGATTGGATTAATTTTTTAGAGTTGTATATAAGTATTTAAGCATCCTCTATTTGATTTAGCTTTTGCGTAGTGAAGTAAACAATCCCAATTTTAACACATTTTATCCGTGACTTTTAAATAGTAGAAATTTTTGAACACACATATGTGTGTGTGTTGGAGGGTAACATATATATATATATATGGCAAAAACTTGTGTGAGACGATCTCAGGGGTCGTATTTGTGAGACATATATCTTATTTGGGTCATCATGAAAAAGTATTACTTTTTATGCTAAGAGTATTACTTTTTATTGTGAATATGGGTAGGGTTGACCCGTCTCACAGATTAAGATCCGTGAGACGGTCTCACATGAGACTCACTCTATATATATTGTGCCTTTCAAATGTATTAAAAACTAATTTTCCTGCATTGTGCTCTTGTATAGTTAATTTTTTATATAAATATTTTTGTTTAAAAAATTAGAAACTAAGTTTGAAAATTTAAATATCAATATTAATTTTTTTTCCCTGATTTTTAATAATATTTTTATTTTTTTATATAAATTTAATTTTTCATGATAAAACAAAAGAAATAAGAGTATTTTGATTTTTGAGGATAAAAAAGAAGTTGAGATATATGATTTACTAGGTTTCAAAATAATATAATCAAAATAGATTTTTTAATTACCACTTCGTCCAAATAAAAAAAATTCTTTTAACCACTAAAGCATCTCTATCAAGTTGTTATATCATGAGTCGAGTGATTCCATTGCCTTGTACCCAAATCCAAAAATATTATTTTATCTATTGAGTATTGCATGTTTGTTACTTCTCTTCAATTTTTTTATGATAAAATTCATTTCAAATAAAAATAAAGGAATATGTGCGCGCACACATCAATTTTCTCAGGTATATATTCAATAAACAATACCAATAAATCATTTATTTTTTAAACTAAGAGGGATGTATTGGTTCTAGACTTTTAATGAGTTTTATGGAGTTTAAAAGTCTAGAGGTATTCAATCTAGATTTTTATATACTCTATAAAAGTTTAGTGGTATTCAATATAAATTTTTGTAGAATTTTAAAAAGTCATGTGGTATTCAACTTGACTTTTAAAAACTTTACAAAAATCTGTAGGTATTCAAAATGTCAATAGAATTTTAATAACTACATGAAATTCTATTGAGCATAAGAATTAAAGCCTGAGGTACCACAATAAAATGTCAAAAAATATATTTGATTCAGCTTAAAGATTTGGATTTACATTTAATTGGAAAATCTCTCAAACTCACATTCTCAATAAAAAAAAAAAAAAAAAACTCACATACTCAATACAAACACTAATTATTATTCTTTTCTCATCCATATATTTTTCTTTTTATTTGTAATTTTTAAAAACATATTTTTTTATCACTAACAATAGTTTAAAATCAAAATTATTAGCATCATTTATTTTATTTTTGGAGTTCCAGTCACAAAACTTCAAATTTAAAATTAGATTTATTAAAAAAATTAAAAATGTATTACACTACGTAAAAAAAATATAATATTTTTTTGACTTATAAATTGAAAATAATAATTATTTTTTATTAGTAAAATTTAATTTTTTATTAATTATTATATAACATTTGATGTTTAATTATTTTCTATAATTTTAATTAATCTATATCTTGATTTTGTTTATAATTCAAAATTGTCGTACACGATATTTTTTCATTAACTATATATATGTGTGTGTGTGTGTGTGTGTGTGTGTGTGAGTGAGATTAAGAATAGCTCTAATAAATTAAATATATTAAAATTTTATAAATTTACACTAATTACAAATATTTTAACATACTTATTATTTATTTTCAAGTACAAGTAATTATCTTTTTTTTTGTTTGACATATTGTCAAAAACAAAATTGATATATTTTTTATACAAAAATTTATTTAAAATAAATGAAATTATTTTCAGTTTAATTATTTATTAATATTGAAAATTATTATTATATATTTTTAAAAAATATTAATTATTTAAACAAACATTTTGAATTGAATTGAATAATTGAAGTTTAATTGTAATAAATTTAGTATTGATTTATTTTCTGTTTTTCGTAAAATCAATATGTAAAAAATATTATATCGAGAGAAAGAAATATTTGAAATAAGTAAAAGTTATTCACGTTCAATTGTTAGTNAGTACAAGTAATTATCTTTTTTTTTGTTTGACATATTGTCAAAAACAAAATTGATATATTTTTTATACAAAAATTTATTTAAAATAAATGAAATTATTTTCAGTTTAATTATTTATTAATATTGAAAATTATTATTATATATTTTTAAAAAATATTAATTATTTAAACAAACATTTTGAATTGAATTGAATAATTGAAGTTTAATTGTAATAAATTTAGTATTGATTTATTTTCTGTTTTTCGTAAAATCAATATGTAAAAAATATTATATCGAGAGAAAGAAATATTTGAAATAAGTAAAAGTTATTCACGTTCAATTGTTAGTTCAAATAAATTTAAAAAAATCACATTAATAAATTACAAAGTCCATAGGATTCTATGAAAAAGTTTACAAATGTCAATAAACGTCATGCCAAATAAATCTACAAGATTCTGTGAAAATCTTAAAAAATCTGTGAGATTTTGCAGAAGTCAGTAGAAATCTATAAACTACACAAAAGTATGTTATTTAAAAAAAATCAGCAAATCTATGCAACGAATACACCTTCTTAGTCTACTCGTTATAAATTTAGTTTTAAAAATCCGAAAATTAACATAATTTATTGTCTTGAAGCTTAATTTAAAATCCGACTCAAGCTGCCGCACCTGATTTTCAAAATTGGGCCAAACACTAACATAAAAAGAAGAGTGAATTCACTGTATGGAATCAGAGTACTGTGATTCTCAAGTCACGGACTATAAAATTTTATAGAAAAAGTAATTTTATATAACCAATATTATCACACACTAAAAAATGTGTAGAATGAGCAAACTATTCAACTACCGGGGACGATCAAAATAATAGTAGAATCATTTGTTCACCACCAACTATTGATCAATTTATTTTTGCCAATGGTTTTTTCATATACAATTTGATATAAAATCTTAGCATACACGAAATCGAACCGAGCATGTCCATATCATGTACTAGAAAAAAACACAAAAAATTTTGTGAGACCGCCTCACGAGTTAATTTTAGAATCTCAAAAATAACTCAACTTCTTTTTTATCCTCAAAAATCAAAATAATCTTATTTCTTTTGTTTTATCATGAAAATTTAAATTTATATTAAAAAAATAACTTTTTTTTAAATTAAAAATCAGAGAAAAAAATTGATTTGACATTTAAATTTTCAAACATATAATTTTTTTTTCAAACATATAAAAAATTTTCTTTCTAGATTATTGTGTAACCACAAAATGAGAATACTTTAAGTTTTTTTTTAAAGGTAAATACTCAGACCCGAACCCGACACTATTGGGTACCCGACTAGTCGGGTTGTCACCAGAGTTGGGTCGGGTTTGGGTAATAAAAACACTACCCGAAAAAGCAGGTACCCGACCAGAACTACCCGAAAACCCGAACCTGATTGGGGGACTTTTTATTAATAGTGTGAATTGGAAAAATTGTAATTTTTTTAAAGATGAAATATTATAATTCGAGTCTAGTAAGTCGGGCCTAAGAAGCAGCCCATTCTAACGTTGTTACAATTCTGAAGAAAAAATTATCTACGGCCACATTTTGTAGACCTTTTCGATATTTTCCCATTCATATAAATTTGAAAAAAATTATATGTTTGAAATTTCAATGTCAAATCAATTTAGTTCAAAAAAATTTAATGTAGCATTCATTATACATGAGATCAAAGATAATCGATCCACTCTGTCTTTAATATTAATATGTGATATGTACCAATAGCTAGTTTGATTTCACAAGCGGTTAGTCCGAAAAATTACTAATTGAATTGGTGTTAAATGTTTTTTTTTTCTTCAGAAATTTCCCTTAATTTACTAATCATTTTTTCCCTAGTGAAATTATATATAGTAATTCTTTTCTTCTTGGGTGGAGAATCCTGACGTTCTTGGGACAGCAAAAGGTATGAGGCCTATAGAACAGGCCTGAGTTTGCAAGGTCCGACTTATTGTTACTAGTTTCGGGGGTTTTCTGTTCCAAGTTTGCTATTGGATGTGTGTACATTTAAAGCAACGCATAAAAACAATCATGTACACTGAGATTTGTTTCTGTCCCCATCCATATATACATCTTATATATATA
>NC_133322.1:17985522-18011459 GCF_012295235.1 Primulina huaijiensis | reverse complement strand
TAATAATAATAAATATTATTAGTATAATATATTTTAATAATTAGAATATAGATACAGTCTATTAAGTATGTTTAATTCCATGTATATAACTCAACATCTTTTTAGTAAAAATTAATGTATATAACTCAACATCTTTTTAGTAAAAATTAATGTCTTCAAAATAACATTTCTTGCTCGACAATTTAAAACAAAAGTGAGCACATCCATGTGAATGAGATCCGAAGTTCTTGTACAATAACTAAGGTGGTCCACATTTGTTAAAAGTGTGAACGATATAATCTTCTTTGAATTTCTTGCTCTTTAGTTAATTTTATGGTATGCAATTATACTGGTATGTTTGAAAAAAATTATATGTTTGAAAATTTAAATGTCAAATCAATTTTTTTCTCTGATTTTTAATTTAAAAAAAAGTTATTTTTTTAATATAAATTTAAATTTTCATGATAAAACAAAAGAAATAAGATTATTTTGATTTTTGAGGATAAAAAAAAGTTGAGTTATTTTTGAGATTCTAAACTTAACTCGTGAGGCGATCTCACAAAATTTTTTGTGCTTTTTCTAATATATGATTTGGAAAATTACCAAAATGTTTCTTAAATTGGTTGCTTTTTTCTTCCTCTTTTTTTTTTTTTTAAATATACTTTTCGTAGTCAAAATTTGGTATTGGAATTGTAAATCATGTTTGAAAAATTCAAAATAGCCAACATAAGGACATATATATGGCTATTCTCCTCCTATGATTTACTAGGTTTCAAAATAAAATAATCAAAATAGACTTTTTAATTATCATTTCGTCCCAATAATAAAAAATATTTTAGCGTCTAAAACATTTATATCAAGTTGTTATATATAGAGCAGGACCTGATATGATTCGAACGAGGCCATTGCCTCGGGCCCAGGTCCAAAAAAATTATTTTAACTATTGGGTATTGCACGTTTGTTAATTTTCATCTTCTTTTATGATTAAAAAAAAAACATTTCTAGTATATTTCAAAAATTTCCTTGTGATGATTTTCATGAATAATATACTGTTTCTAAACCCTTTTTGGATATCAAAAGATCTCACCCCTCTTGCTTCTTTTGGTAAAAATATGAAATTCTTAACAATATATCTAAATTTGTCAATAATACGTTGGTGCATAACAAAATTAACTCATTTTATATGTTTCGGATCTATTTACTTACTTTTGAAGGAGAAATATAAAAAGTCTCACTATTATTCTGAAATTTCCTGAAAGTGTCTTCCGTAATTGTGAGCAGCTAGATAATTCTCCTCAGTGTTTGGATCTTTGTAACGGCTGAGTGGTGTTCTTCCTTCCCGACATTGTCATTGCCATTGGAAGAAATCCTCAAACTCACGACGTTCTTGGGTAGGGGAATGTGGCAGCTATTGTCTTCAGACCATCGGATGAGTTGTCTCTGTTTATTTAATCTCAGGTTTTAGGCATTTTTCGGTCATTAATTAGCAAAACAATATAATTTCTCGAACCATGTTGACGAGGTAGCCTTAAACGACTGGCATGTAGATGGATCCTTGTAGCCGTAGACGACTAACTTTTATAAGTATATATCCTTGTAGTCATAGACGACTGTTTCATAAAAGTATCATCGTACTTGTATACGATTTTTTTGTAAACAACGAACTTTGTGTGTCATCACCAGCATCACGAATACTCGTCAGAGGCACCGAGAGTTTCTCGATACAGACAATCTGATGGTCAAGTCAGAAAATAGTTTAATGATATTCTCTAAAAGTTAGAGAGCACAAATAGGAGAAATGAAATTGTACCTTGGATATAGAAAATGTGTAGCAGGCTCGGAATATACAGAAGCACCTCTCTGCATAAAATATCACTTGACGCAAGAAAAGAGAGTGGAATAACTCTACACTTAAAGGAATTTGAATTTCGGCATTGGGAGTTAATTAGCTGATTAAAACTCATGCTATGATTTTTGACTAATTCCAATAAAAGAGGTAGCGGCTCATTTGTAAAATATTCAAGAAAAACAGTGAAATACTTCTCCCGGCTCTAAAGTCGCTGGAGTTTCGAGTTGGTCGTTGTATTTCTAGACTTTGGTTTGAGCTTGAGATTAGGGTTCTGCTATATATGTGGAATACATTTTCTTTGTGTGATCGATAGCTTAGTTACTCGTTATTGCCTTCCAAGTGTTTGTAATATAATAGTGCTACTATGAGTAACAAATCTACATGTCGCTCGGTTGAGATTAAGGCTCCAAGGTCCAAATCGTCTATTAGGGTTAAGAACAAATCTAATACCATTCAAGAGATAAATCAGAAGAAGACTGTAGATCAAAAGAAAGGTCATTCACCTAAGGATCCGCAAATTACAGAGACATTGAATGTTGAACCACATTGTATTGGGGTTGAATCTAATATTGTGTCTGACACGGTGGGAGATCCGCTCAACACCAACTGCACCAACTTGCCTGCAATAGGGATGGATACCAATGGTGTTAATGTGAAAAATGTAATTGATACTCTTGGTTTGATGAAAAAGAATACTCGTGTATCGTATGCAAGCTTATTAAAAAACAATAGAATGGCAAATGTTAAATATAAGCTTGAATTTATGGATACGGGCAATGCGAAGCTGAAATTTGGGTTGGAAGATATCGACACAGTTGAGAAAACTTATAGTGTCGGCTTGCTTGGAAACGTGAGTAGTGGGAAACCACCTACGGCTTCCTTTTTTGATCTTGTTAGATGATGGGGTTCAGATATTCAATTCCAGACACATGACGGTGGTTGGATCGTGTTCACATTTCCAAGTGTTGAAGTTAAAGATCGAGTTCTAAGCAGTGTTATTTATATGGTCTTTGGATACCACCTGTTTCTCAAGAAAAATCCGAGATGTTTCAAATTTCGTGAAGAAGACATGAATTCACTGCCATCATGGGTACAAATTCATGGCTTACCTCCGGATTGTTGGAATCTTAACATCCTAAGCAAGTTAGCTTCTCGGGTTGGCAATCCTATTCACATGGATATGCTCACTCATGATCGGAAAAAGGTTAATTATGCTAGAGTCTTGATAAAAATAGAAGCTTCAAAACCAAAAGTATCTGAGATTGAGATTGAACTACCTATTGGAGATGTGTCAATTAAGTTTGAGTATGAGCAGGACATTAAATTTTTTGAACATTGTCAAAGGGTTGGCCATACAACAGAGGCTTGCTTTCAGCTGCCACAAGATGAGTTACCACATGACAGCAATGTTGTTAGTAATATAACAAGAAGAAACAGATCCCGCAGCTTGGTTTGGAGGAAGGTCAGCCCTAGGGAGCGGTCTAGAGTCGGGAAACACTATAAATTTGCCCCGTCCAGACCTACTTCTACAACCAATGTGAAAAATATTATGGGCAATGAGATGGTGCAGAATGATCAGTTGCCCACTACCACAGTCCATGCCCATTCTCTCCTCTCTCTTGTGGAAACTGTAGTAGTCACGGATATTATGAAAACAATCGATATAAGGAAGAAACCATTGGGAAGTGGTATTCATAATTGTGATAAGAAAGGTGTGGACGATGAAGGGTTCTAGGTGGTCTCTAATAAGAAGAATGGGAAGAAGAAGAAAAAGGTTAAGCATACTGAGGGACAAAACCAGGGGACTAATCCGAATATGACAATTTGCTTTGAGGGGATGAAAGAGTTTAGCTCATGTGATATAGAACATGTGAATTTGAACGGTAACACCAAGGATATTAGATACTTTGGGATTAAAGAGATGGGGCGGAACCCGAAATTGCCTCCAGTTCTCCATGAAATTAGCCTGTTGGAATATTAGAGGCTTTTATAAGCCTCTAAAGCAAAAAGTGTTCAAACACTCTTTGGCTCCCATAAGATAGATGTATTTGCTATACTGGAATCAAAACTTGATGAAAAAAATCTTACAAGCCTGATGAAGATCAGATTTGGTGGTATGAAGGTAACCCACAACTTTTTACTCAATAATAAGGGTCGTGTCCTTGTGTTTTGGAACCAACAATCGGTAGGACTAGATGTTATTTATTGTTCGGCACAAGTTATACATGCTCGGGTGACTTGTGTGAGAACTAAGAAGGTTTTTTGTGCTTCTTTTGTGTATGCTTTTAATACCATTGTAAAAACAAGGGTGTTATGGGAAGAATTGCAA
Source organism: Primulina huaijiensis (assembly GCF_012295235.1). NCBI lineage: Eukaryota > Viridiplantae > Streptophyta > Magnoliopsida > Lamiales > Gesneriaceae > Primulina > Primulina huaijiensis. Next base: position 18,007,302 of record NC_133322.1, on the reverse strand, counting down.
TCAATCAGTGATACTTTTTCATTGTCGTGGATATTAATGGGGGATTTTAATAATGTGCTATCCCAAGAAGAGAAGAAAGGTGGTTTAGAAGTTAAGAACTATGAGGTATTTGTTGAATGTGTTACTTCGCTTGACTTAATGAATCTCAGATTTTTTGGTTGTTTTTTTTACTTGGATGAGCCCAACGGTTTGTAGCAAAATTGATCGAGTACTTGTGAATCATTGTTGGAACTCCTCCGAGTTAAATGTTTATGCTGAATTCCTACCCCTTGGGTGCTTATCGGATCATACTCTCACCATTGTATCTTTGATAGAGACTCGCAAAAAGCAACCGAAGCCTTTCAAATTTCTAAATATGTGGTCGCTCAGTGAAGATTTTCTAGACATTGTGAAGAACAAGTGGTGTTTTGGAGGATTTGGCACGACACAATATCGACCGAAGCAACTTTTTAAGGGGCTCAAGTGACCTTTAAAAGTGTTGAATGGTAAGCAATTTTGTCACATTACATCTCGTGCAGAAAATGCTAAGCAGAGACTTGAGGAGATGCAAGAGGAAATGTTACAGGTTGGGATTATGCTAGATGGGTACGGTACAAGGAAGCTAAGAAAAGTGCATAGATGCTGCTTGAAGCCGAGAGACTTTTTATGGCCAAAAAAGCTAGGTTCAGATATTTAAAAGAATGTGACAGATGCACTAAGTTTTTCCATGACCTAATTAAGAGGAACAATAAAAAGAATTCTATTACTGCCCTACAGACACAAGATGGGAACATCACTACTGATTCAGCCGAAATAGCTCAATAGTTTGTTGGTTTTTACGAGGGCTTTTTGGGGACTAAGGGAGACAGAATTCCAGTAGACAGAGAATTGATAACTGCAGGTGCTTGTGTCTCGACAGATGACTGGCACAGTTTGACTAGTATGGTGACTATGGATGAAGTTAGAGAGGCTCTCATGGATATAAATGATGACAAAGCTCCTGGTTCTGATGATTTTGACTCTCTCTTTTTCAAAACCACTTGGAACATTATTTCTAATTATGTGTTTCAGTCATTCAAGATTTTTTTTTCTGGCCGTTTACTGAAACAATGGAATCATGCTATCTTAGCTTTAATCCTGAAATCGGCAGTAGCTTCATCTGTTAATGAGTATCGCCCCATTTTCTGTTGCTCGGTGTTCTACAAGAACCTCTAAAGTGCTGGTTCACATATTAAAGAAAATGATAGGAGGACTTGTAAATGGCACACAAGCTGCGTTCATCCATGAATGCTCCATAGTTGATAATGTACATCTAGCACAAGAGTTACTCCAGAAGTATGCTCGAAAGCGTGGTTCGCCAAGATGTATTTTGAAAGTAGACATACAAAAAGCATATGAAATGGTGGATTGAGATTTTTTGAGAAATGTGCTGACTTTTATGAACTTTCCTAGCAGCTTTATAGGATGGATTATGGAGTGTATATCAACAACATCATACTCTATTGGGCTCAATGGTTGCTACCATGGACACTTCGAGGGAAGAAGAGGCTTGAGACAAGGTGACCCCCTTTCCTCATTCTTATTTACATTATGTCTTGAGGTCCTATCTCGTTCTTTGAACAGAATGTCTCGAAATTCTTGTTTTGGATTCCAACCAAAGTGTCAAAATCTAAGAATAACACACCTTGCGTATGCGGATGATCTGTTATTGCCATCTCATGTGGATGTGTGTAGTGTGTCGATGATTATGCATTGCTTGAATGAGTTTGGGGACATGTCAGGATTGAAAATTAATCTCTTGAAATCAAATATATACATGGCCAGTATTGACCCTAGTGTGCGCCAATCCATCCTTGAACTTACGGGTTTTGCTCCTGGATGCCTACTTTTTCGATATCTAGGTATCCCTCTTGCTTTGAAGAAATTGAGAAGCTCTGATTACAGCCTTCTGACTGAAGCTATTTCCACAAAAATCAATTCCTGGCCTCGTCAATCTTTATCTTATGCTGGAAAACTCGAGTTGATCAGGTCAGTTATACAAGGAGTTGTGTGCTATTGGTTGTCTATTCTTCATTTACCTCTTAATATCATTCATAGCATTTATTCCATATGCTGGAAGTTTGTTTATTCAACGAAACGCAAACCAATTGCTTGGCAAATGCTTTGTAAACAAACCACTACAAGATGGTGGATTGGGACTGAGAAACTTGAAAGTGTGGAACAATGCTTTGTTGGCTAAAACTCTTTGAATATACATATGAAGAAAGATAGTTTGTGGATCAAGTGGGTCAATTACAATTACAGCAGGTATGGTAGGGTTTGAAATTGGGTTCGAGAACGCTAACTGTTTGCCCAAATTGAATCAGTCCAACTGATGTATCAAAGACCAGTTCAACAGATTGATCAGTTAATAAGTGATTCAGCAGAAGACCTTCAGAAGTCTGGCCAGCTGATGAAGAGCTCAACTAACCAGTTCAACTAAATCAGTGAAATCAGTTCAACTGACGAGCCAACTGATTTCATCGAACCAGTTCAACTGACCAGTTGAATGCATCAGTTATGAATCAATCAGTTTGCAGAACACGACAAGCTTATTCAATGGAATCCAGTTGTGCGTACTGAGTAAAGCATTTGTACTATCAGTTTTACAGTTAATGGACGTTGCAGTAAAGATTAAAGCCGAGAGATTCCTGAAGACATGTCGGAAAAGTCGAGACACAAAGTTCAAGGAACAAATTCAAAGCTGCAATCGTCACATGTGATGAGTCTTGGTTTACGGTCATCTTGCTGCTATAAATATGGACCAAGACCATCAGCAAAAGAAAGAAGAGAAGAGGAGAGTGAGAAAAAGAAGAGAGGGCATGCTTACTGTTTATCAGCTTACAAGAAGTAATTAGCCCAGAGGGAATAAAAAGTCATATAAGCTTAGTTTAGAAGCTCTTTTCTCTCAGTGTGTGAGAACACCTTTCGGTGTATTCATTGTTCAGTTCTCACACACACTCACTCACCACTACCACCTAAAATACAGTCTTGCACAAAGACATTAAACTTGTGTATGTAGTCTTTGACACACAGACGTTAAATAAGTGTTGGCTGGAAGGTGTTGCCTTCAGTCTAGTCTAGGAGTTCAGATTAGGCCGTTGCGTAAGTCCTAATCTGGGTGGGTTTGTACAAAGAGTTGTATAAATCAAAGTTTTCTAGTGTATCCTATCCGAGGAGGTAGAAAGGGTGTCGTATGAGCAGTTAAAGTCTCCGAACATGCATAAATATATATTTTGTATTTTACTGTTTAACTATTGTTTTCAAATTGTCTTGATCAGTTAGAGCATCGGTCAGTTCAGTTTTAACCATAACTGAACTGATATATGGTAGAACCGATCTCATGCTTTTCAGTTATTCAGATTACTCAAGTTAAAAGGCTTTCAAATATATCAGCTTTCTTCACGAAGGATTATTTCGAGTGTCTTCCGCTTGGTTCTTTAACCAAACTCGATTTAATTCACCTGTGTTAACATTCTTAGAACATGAGCTATTGCAGCTCTTGGAGAATATTGTGTTTGAAGCACCTCTGGTGCCTAGCACACGATCCTTCAATTGATATCAGAGTTAGTTGTTCTAAGAAGAACATTTGAAGAAAACAGTGTTTTAAATTATTTTACTTTAAAATAGTTTTAAATGCTATTTAAAAGTATTTCATATTATTTTCAAAACTATTTGAAAATATTTATATATCGTTCATTGCAAAGGGTTGAGAGGATTGGCACTGTAAATAACATTGTCACCACTTCTCTCGACTTCGAGCTTTGGTGTTTTAATCAGCCTGCAGGGTTCTGAGCTTTATCTGTCAAGACGCTCAGATAAACTGATCAGTGAATAAGATTTCAGTTGCAAGCCTACCAGTTTAGCTGATATACAAACGAAGCTTAGCCATGCTGGGATGTTGGATGATTAAAGTGGAGCTTAATCATCAGCATTATGCTCCTGCTTCATTATCGTATCGGATAATCAATGCAGTTCAGCATCAGTTGAGTCCAGTTTGAGTCAGCTCGACCAGTTATCCAGCAAAGAAATCAAGTTCAAGGCAAGTTAGCTGTTCTTCTGGCAAAGAAACTCAAGATCGGTACAGCATTTCAAACATTCAAGGCAACCATTTGTTGGTATATCCAGTTCTGTCATACATAAACCAACTGATAACTGATGTTATTTAAAATATGCTATTGTATTAGCAATTTTCCTTACAACTGATGATGTACTTAAATGTAAAATACAAGGAAGTTTATTTGATTAAATAAACAACATTTTTATCTAGTTGTGTTTCGTTGTGACTGCATGGATATTTCCAGATTTCTTGTCTACATTGCTTGAATGATTATAACCTCTGAATGGATGCTTAGATAATCATTTTTCAAAAAGGAGTTTTTAAATTCAGTTGTTGAGGGGGGTTTTTTTACCCTCAAACTGAAGTTGTTTTTTTTTTTTAAACCCATTTTAATTTAGTTCTTGAGGGAGAGCATTTAACGATGTTTAAATGTGCTATCCCTCGAATTTTAAAAGTGTTTTAAATTTTTTTTACTGCTTTAACTGTTCAAGTTTGGTAATCGTCAAAAAGGGAGAGATTGTTGGAACATTTCATGTTCGCAATCTTGATTTTGATAATAACAAAACTTGTTATTTTGTTTCTAATAATTTACTTTAGTGCGCAGGAAGCTGAAACTGATCAGGCTTCTAACTTATCAGTTACCGAGCCTAAACTGAAGTTTTCGAGAACGCCAACTGATTGCCCAAACTGAATCAGTCCAACTGATGTATCAAAGACCAGTTCCACTGATTGATCAGTTGATAAGTGATTCAGCAGAAGACCTTCAGAAGCCCGGCCAGCTGATGAAGAGCTCAACTGACCAGTTCAACTAAATCAGTGAAATCAGTTCAGCTGACGAGCCAACTGATTTCATCGAACCAATTCAAGACCAGTTCAACTGACCAGTTCAGAGCATCAGTTATGAATCAATCAGTTTGCAGAACACAACAAGCTTATTCAATGGAATCCAGTTGTGCGTACTGAGTAAAGCATCTGTACTATAAATAGTACATTTAATGGACGTTTCAGCAAAGATTAAAGCCTAGATATTCCTGAAGACATGTCGGAAAATTTGAGACACAAAGTTCAAGGAACTCATTCAAAGCTGCAACGGTCACATGTGATGAGTCTTGGTTTACGGTCATCTTGCTGCTATAAATACGGACCAAGACCATCAGCAAAAAAAAAGAGAAGAGGAGAGTGAGAAGAGAAGTGAGAAAAAGAAAAGAGGGCACGCTTACTGCTTATCAGCTTACAAGAAGCAATTAGCTCAGAGGGAATAAAAGTCATATAAGCTTAGTTTAGAAGCTCTTTTCCCTCAGTGTGTGAGAACACCTTTCGGTGTATTCATTGTTCAGTTCTCACACACACTCACTCACCACCACCACCTAAAATACATTCTTGCACAAAGACATTAAACTTGTGTATGTAGTCTTTGACACACAGACGTTAAAGAAGTGTTGGCTAGAAGGTGCTGCCTTCAGTCTAGTCTAAGAGTTCAAATTAGGCAGTAGCATAAGTCCTAAGCTGGGTGGGTTTGTACAAAGAGTTGTATAAATCAAAGTCTTCTAATGTATCCTATCCGAGGAGATATAAGGGGTGACGTAGGATTAGTTGAAGTCTCCGAACATCCATAAACATATCTTATGTATTTTAATGTTTAACTATTGTTTTCAAATTGTCTTGATCAGTTAGAGCATCCGTCAGTTCAGTTCTCACCATAACTGAACTGATATATGATAGAACTGATCCCATGCTTTTCAGTTATTCAGATTACACAAGTTAAAAGGTTTTCAAATATATCATCTTTCTTCACGAAAGATTAGTTCGAGTGTCTTCCGCTTGGTTCTTTAACCAAATTCGATTTAATTCATCGGTGTTAACATTATTAGAACACGAGCTATTGCAGCTCTTGGAGAATATTGTGTTTGAAGCACCTCTGGTGCCCAATACACGATCCTTCAGATAACGATAAAACTCCAGGTTCAGATGGGTTGGGCTCTTTATTCTTTAATTCAATGCGGAATACAGTGGGTCATGATGTTTTCACAGCAGTACAAGAATTCTTTGATATTGGTCGTCTGTTGAAGCAATGGAATCATACGATTATTGCACTAGTATCGAAGACTATGGATGCTTCCACATTTAATGATTTTCGACCAGTCTCATGTTGTACGGTCTTCTACAAAATCATTTCTAAAGTCCTAGTAGAGAGGCTGAGACGAGTTGTTGGAGGGTTAGTGGATGAGGCACAGGCAACGTTTATTCAGGGACGTTCTATTGTTCATAATATCCATCTAGCTCAAGAACTGCTTAGAAAGTACTCCAGGAAAAGAGGGTCTCCGAGATGCACATTCAAGGTGGACATTCAGAAAGCATATGACACGGTAGACTGAGACTTTATGCATGAGGTACTCACATTGCTGTATTTTCTTGCCAAATTCATTGCTTGGATCATGGAACGTATCTCCACGACATCTTAGTATATTGCCATTAATGGCCAATACCATGGCCACTTTGATGGTAAGAGAGGCCTCCGACAAGGGGAACCACTGTCCTCATTCCTATTCACTCTTTGTCTTAAGGTACTTTCTCGATCCCTTAAGCGTATGGCGAGATCCACTTCGTTCGGGTTCCACCTGAAGTGTAGAAATTTACATATCACACACCTTGCTTATGCGGATGACTTGTTATTATTATCCCGAGGTGATGCACACAGTTTTTCTATGGTTATGATATGTTTGAATGATTTTGGGGATATGGTTGACTTGAGAAATAATATGTTGAAATCATGTGTTTATATGGAAAGTGTGAATTTGGTTGTGCAAAACGAGATTTTATAGATTACAGGTTGCAGTCAAGGGGAATTTATTCTCCCTATCCCCTCTAACATTTTGGATGCTATCTATGCTCTTTGTAGGAAGTTTGTGTGGCCTTCCAAACATCCTCCTATAGCGTGAAAAACAATGTGTATACCAATTGAAGATGGGGGATGGGGATTGAAAAATCTTCGTGCTTGGAATGAGGCTTTATTTTGTAAAACTCTTTGGAAAATACACTTGAAGAAGGGAAGCTTATGGACCAAATGGGTGCATAACACTTATAGCAATCTCGGTAATGTGTGGCAATGGGAGTGGCCTTGAGAGGTATCAACGCTAATCAAGCAGATTTTTAGTGTTAGGGATGAGTTGATTCGTGTGTTGAGCTCGACAGATGCGGCTGTCCTCTAATTGCACAGCTGGTTCAGTAGAACTGTGGGTCTCAAGAATGCGTATGAAATCTTTACTCGGAAGGAAAGAAGGTGGCCTTGGAAACCTTTATAGCTAAATCGTTCATATTTCCGAAGCATCGGTTTGCACTATGGCTTTTTGCTCACAAAAAATTTCTTACTCGGGATAGACTTGGTTTTGTTCAAGATAATTCTTGTGTGCTATGCTCTGCTGCGACATAATCTTGTGCTCATATTTATTTCAGGTCCAGCATGTCGAAGAGTATTTTGGATAGTGTCCGTGAATGGCCGGGCATGAGGAAGTGTACGGGATCGGCGAACAATGTACTAACAGCCTTCCGAGGAGTCTACCGTGGTAACTCGATGCTCAACAGGATGAGAGTAATGGCGCTAGCATGTACGATTTATCATATTTGAAATGCAAGGAATAGGGCAATATTCGAGAGTGAAAAGTCGGATGTGGGAGCTATTATCAAGAAGATCAAAATTTTAGTCTTTCGTTTCATTCCTAGTGCGATTACTGTGATAGATGATTGTAGAACGTATTGCCCAGCTGTAGAGTTTGCTCGTGTATATTATCCTGGAGATACACAGTGTAGTTGTACTTATACTATCTTTTTTACCTTATTTAATGAATGTAATTTCATTAAGGAAAAAAAAAACATACCAAGTTACTAGAGACTATATAGCAAAAAAAACAACTCTTGAGGTCAAGGATAAGAAATTCTCAAATTTTGCGTCAAATGTAAAATGATCCAAATGATACCTGTTATCTATGTGATACTCGTTTCTGAAAAACAGCAGCAACAATGTTAAGTCGAGGCAAGGAAAAACCTTTTTCCGCAAGACGAAATTGCCCGTATCAAAGTGCTATACGTCGCAAGCAATCGTCCCAAGATACAACGACTTCAAGTCAAAACTTTGCAGCACTACAAAGTCTCGAGCGCAGCGAACAAAATATATACAGAAGCTTTCAAATGCGAAACGAAAAGATGCAATAATATGGTATGATTATGAGCAGAAATTGCAAGAACAAGTGTAGTGAATTCTCCAGCAATCTTCGAAAATGAGTGATGAGAATTATTTATAATTGATCATCGGTTGCGTTGAGGAGACACGTTTCTCCAGACCGGATGCGTAGAAGGGACACATTTCTAGTCAAGGAACACAATGTTTGGTGCAAAAGCAGCCATGAACAGGTGCCAAGATAGCCAAGGGACACGCATGTTTTCCAAAACCAGCGCTGCGCATAATTCCAGAAAGGCTCGCGCATATGCGCGTCCTTTTCTTGGCCGCAATGCATATTTCCAGAGAGGTTCGCGCATATGCGCGTCCTTATCCGCGCATATGCGCGACTTGTTCTGCCCATCTGCGGAGAAAATAACAAGTCACGCGCATGTGCGCAGCATCTTCTGTGAATGCACGCTGGTTCCTGTTTCGGTTTCGTGTGTAGGTGCTGTCAACAAAATTATTTTTAAATAAATTTTTTCTAAAAAGAATAATACGGTCAAAAGACCACACCTCACCGCGCCGAGCCGAGCCGGCCGGCCGGGCGCGCGCGTGTGTTTAGTTCACCGAGACACAACCTATTCGCGTCTTCCCCCATCTAAAAACTTCTGGTACCCCTTGGGGCCCAAACCCTTGTCTCAACTTGGAGCTTATTAGGGAGATTTTATTTGGTTATTAACTCAATGTGGGACAAGCCACATTTGAGACATCCCACTTCCCTTTACAACTCCTCACTCTTCCTCTTCTTCTCTTTTTCATTTATCCAACAATCCCCCACATAAATGAAATTAATGCTTGTATGCTTATTTACTTGAAAGCTCTAGTGAATTATTATTGCATTAGGATAGGTAGTTTTTGACTTTGAACCTTCTTTAGTAATATACCATAGGATTTACTAGTTGAGTAGTGACATGATGTCTTGAACTAGTCAACCGTTTATGTAAACCAAGTCAATAGTATTTACACAATAATAATTCTAACATATTCTTGTTCTCATGTTGTGTCCATTTCGGCCCTGGACCATATCTTAGATTCATAATTGTTTTCCATTGAAGCGGCCATTACTTCTCATTTATATAGGTGATCTCCTATCTAGAGTATCCTGCCATACTCTACCTCTTAGGTATAGGAATCATTAAAAAGAAACTTAACATCACCACATGTTGCAGGTCTTTTCTACTTGGATTTTGTAGGAATGAGCCTTTTATTTATTCCAAGTACTCAAACTAATATTTATAACTTAGTTGTCCCATTGAACCAAGGTCATGGGATCTCCACTTCACAAGGTCGGGTTACCGCTATAAATATTTTATTTTGTGAGTTTTAAGCTCATTCCTCTTAACAGTTTGTACATTTGATCTCTATTTATTCCTTTAGTAAACGGATCCGCTAGGTTTTCTTTTGATTTTATATATTCAACAGAAATAACCCCATTTGAGATCAATTGTCTTATGGTATTATGTCTCCGTCGAATGTGTCGAGACTTACCATTGTACATACTGTTTTGTGCTCTTCCTATTGCCGATTGACTATCACAATGAATGTTAATGGAAGGCACTGGCTTGTTCCAGCAGAGAATATCTTCTAGGAAGTTTCTTAGCCACTCGGCTTCTTCCCCAGCTTTATCTAATGCTATGAACTCAGATTCCATAGTTGATCGAGCGATACATGTTTGTTTGGATGATTTCCATGACACTGCTCCTCCACCTATTGTGAATACATATCCGCTAGTGGACTTGGAGTCTTTTGTGTCAGATATCCAATTGGCATCACAGTATCCTTCTAAAACTGCAGGATATTTAGTATATATCAAACCATAGTTCAAGGTATATTTTAAATATCCAAGCACTCTTGTTAAGGCTTTCCAATGTTCTTTACTTGGATTACTTGTGAACCTACTTAACTTGTTTACTGAATATGCAAGATCCGGACGAGTACAGTTAGTCAAGAACATTAGACTACCAATTATCCTTGCATATTCAATTTGTGAGATTGGATCTCCTCGATTCTTTGCTAAATGAACACCTAAATCTATAGGTGTTCTAGCAGGACGACTGTTCAAGGTACTAAATCTTTCAAGTACCTTTTCAATATAGTGGGTTTGTGATAAAACAATTCCATCAAGTATTCTAGAGATTTTAATCCCTAATATAATATCACATAGCCCCAAGTCTTTCATATCAAATGACTTTTTCAGCATATTCTTGGTATTTATAATCAACTAATGATTACTTCCCATAATCAACATGTCGTCTACATAGAGGCACACAATAACATAAGCTTTTGCATTACCTTTAATATAAACGCATTTATCACATTCGTTGATTTCGAAACCATTTGACTTCATTGTGGTGTCAAATTTTTCATGCCATTGTTTAGGTGTTTGTTTAAGTCCATATAGTGACTTGACAAGTTTACACACCTTCTTTTCTTGTCCGGGAACGACAAACCCCTCGGGTTGTTCCATGTATATTTCCTCTTCCAGTTCTCCATTCAAGAAAGATGTCTTCACATCCATTTGGTGAATCTCAAGGTTATGCAACGCATCAATAGCTATGAGAATACGAATGGATGTAATCCTTGTAACTGGAGAGTATGTGTCAAAGAAGTCATATCCTTCTTTTTGTTTGAACCCCTTAGCCACCAAACGGACTTTATATTTATCTATAGATCCATCTTCTTTGTATTTCCTTTTAACGATCCACTTGCATCCTAAAGGCTTACAACCCGGAGGGAGGTCAGTCATCTCCCACGTATGATTGTGCATGATGGAATCTATTTCATCATTTATTGCTTCTGTCCAGAAAGGAGCTTCTGGATTGGATAGAGCTTCTTGAATAGTTCTTGGTTCACCATCTAACATGTAAGTCATAAATTCAGGACCAAAAGACTTTTCAATTCTTACTCTCTTTCCACGTGTTGGTTCTTCATTGATTTCTTTATAATCAATAGTAGATTCATAAGACCGTTTATTAGAACCTTCATTTCTTTCCTTACTAGGAAAGTTGGATTCAAAGAATATTGTATTCCTTGATTCCATAATTGTTCCTTCACTTATGTCAGGAATTGTTGACTTATGCACCAAAAACCTATATGCACTACTATTATAGGCATATCCAATAAAAATACAGTCAACAGTTTTGGGTCCAATTTTAACTTATTTTGGCTTGGGTATCTCTACTTTAGCCAAACACCCTCACACCTTTAGGTATTTGTAAGATGGTTTGCGACCCTTCCATAATTCATATGGAGTTTCATTTTTCCCTTTGTGTGGTATTTTATTAAGAATGTGGTTGCAGATAATATTGCATCCCCCCACAAGTTTTGAGGTAAGCCAGAATTTATTAACAACGCGTTCATCATCTCCTTAAGAGTACGATTTTTACGTTCTGCAACTACATTTGATTGAGGTGAGTATGGTGCTGTAGTTTGATGAATTATGCCACAGGTAGCGCAAAATTCTTCAAATGGAGCAACATACTCTCCACCTCTATCACTTCGAATCATTTTGATTTTTGTACTCAATTGATTCTCAACCTCATTCTTATAATTTTTGAAAGCTTCTATAGCTTCATCTTTACTTTTCAATAGATAGACGTAACAGAATCTTGTGCAATTATCAATGAATGTTATGAAGTACTTTTTCCCACCTCGAGTTTGCACAAATTTTAAGTCACATACGTCGGTGTGAATTAAATCAAGTGTATTAGTACTTCTTGTCACATAATGGAATGGAGCTTTTGCCATCTTTGCTTCAACACAAATCTCACACTTTTCTTGTGGATTTCTTTTAAATGTAGGTATTACATTTAAATTTGCAAGTCTTTGTAAGGTGTTGAAGTTAACATGTCCTAATCTTTCATGCCATAAATTAGAACTTTCAAACAAGTAAACAGAATCATTAACTTTATTCTTCGCCTCATGGCTGTAAACATTCATTACATTCATTTTAAAGAGACCATTATCTTGGTACCCTTTGCCTACAAACACACCACTCTTAGTTAGGACAAACTTGTCCGACTCAAACACAAGTTTAAAACCCGCCTTACTCAACAAAGATCCAGAAACTAAGTTCTTTCGAATATCTGGCACATGCAGCACATTCAACAATGTTATCTCTTTGCCGGAAGTCATCTTCAACACCACTTTGTCAATTCCTACGACCTCAGATAGAGTTTCCCATAAACAATTTCATATCACTTACAGTAGTGTAGGATGAGAACATCTCCTTTTCAGCACATATGTGGCTAGTAGACCCGGTATCTACCCACCATTCCCTTGGATTATCCACCAAATTGGTTTCAAACACAACGTCGGATAGATCAAGTTGTGATAGGTCTATTGGTACATTCCTTTCTTGGATGACATTGCTTGTTTCAGTTTCTGACTTTTGTTGTCTTTCCTTGGAAGACGACAGTCCTTGGCCATATGATTTGGTTTGCCACAGTTGTAGCAAGTTCCTTTGAACTTCTTGTCCTGCCCCCGTTTCTTCTCATTTGTAGGGCGCTTTCTCTTGTGACTAGTGCTAGATTCTGTCAGATTCGCCTTGACCTCGGCCTCCATTGCTCTTTTGTGGGTTCTTGCTTCCGAAGTTCGGCTATCTTCCTCAATGCGAAGCCTCACAATTAGATCTTCAAGTTTCAACTCCTTGCGCTTGTGCTTAAGGTAGTTCTTGAAGTCTTTCCACATCGGAGGCAATTTTTCAATGATAGCCGCCACTTGGAATGGTTCATTGATGTCCATTCCCTCTGCCAACAAATCATGAATAATAATTTGAATTTCTTGTACCTGGCTAATTATAGATTTGGCATCTACCATTTTGAAATCCAGAAATTTGCCAACAACGAATTTCTTTATGCCCGCGTCTTCTGTCTTGTATTTCTTTTCCAAGGAGTCCCATAGTTCCTTGGCAGTTTTAACAGAACAGTAGACACTGTATAATGTATCATCGAGGCCATTGAGTATGTAGTTGCGGCAGAGAAAGTCACTGTGGTTCCATGCATCGAGATCAGATCTTCGTTGGGTGTCAGCATCATCCGCAGCAATGACAGGGGGATCCTCCTTGAGGAATCGAGACAGGCTTAGTGTGGTGAGGTAGAAGAGCATTTTCTGCTGCCAACATCAAATGTTGGCACCATTAAACTTTGCAGGCTTTTCGCCGTGAGCGGGAGCAGCAGGAACGGTATGCACTTGCGCAGGAGCAGTAGGATTCGACATTTTCAGAAACGAGAAAAGAACAGAAAAATTTCGTCTTGCGATTGTTATCTATATGATACTCGTTTCTGAAAAACAGTAGCAACAATGTTAAGTCGAGGCAAGGAAAAACCTTTTTCCGCAAGACGAAATTGCCCGTATCAAAGTGCTATACTTCGCAAGCAATCGTCCCCAAGATACAACGACTTCAAGTCAAAACTTTGCAGCACTACAAAGTCTCGAGCGCAGCGAACAAAATATATGCAGAAGCTTTCAAGTGCGAAACGAAAAGATGCAACAATATGGTATGATTATGAGCAGAAATTGCAAGAACAAGTGTGGTGAATTCTCCAGCAATTTTCGAAAANTCCTTTTCCGCGCATATGCGCGACTTGTTCTGCCCATCTGCGAAGAAAATAACAAGTCACGCACATGTGCGCGGATTCTGGCGCACATATGCGCAGCATCTTCTGTGAATGCACGCTCGTTCCTGTTTCGGTTTCGTGTGTAGGTGATGTCAACAAAATTATTTTTAAATAAATTTTGTCTAAAAATAATAATACGGTCAAAAGACCACACCGAGCCGGCCGGGCGCGCGCGTGTGTGTTTAGTTCACCGAGACACAACCCCCGTCTAAAAACTTCTGGTACCCCTTGGGGCCCAAACCCTTGTCTCAACTTGGAGCTTATTAGGGAGACTTTATTTGGTTATTAACTCAATGTGGGACAAGCCACATTTGAGACATCCCACTTCCCTTTACAACTCCTCACTCTTCCTCTTCTTCTCTTTTTCATTTATCCAACAATAGCTTCCGCGAAAATTTGCCAAGAAAAGAAAGAGATTTCAAATTTTGGATGGCAACACCACAAATTCATACTACAGTTATGATAGAAACGATGAAATCTTATGCCGGCCATCGTTCTTCCCACTGGTGAAGCTCAACAAGTATGTACAAGGAAACTTCGAAGGTTTCTAAGATGTTGCTGCAGACTGTGCGGCAAGCCTCGATGATAGACAACTTGATACCTTTACCTTTTGGAAGGGACACCCAAGGCTTAGTGCCCTTTCCGATTGTGAAAACAATTGCCCAATCGAGTTGCAAAATCGTGTCCAGTAGCATCTTGGACGTGAATAGTCTCAAAACTTCCCTTGTGCATCTCACGGTTCTTGATTACTCCTACTCATCCCCTGTTCCTACCACCGGTCATCATAACGACAATCCCAACGTCAAACTTGATGAAATCAACAATCTTGCTGCTCTGAAGATCAAGTTTGATGGTGTCATTGGCCTCGATGAGTGGATCTGGATACCGAATAGTCCTTCCATCATATGTATTGAGATAAGGAATACCTTGTTCCCAAACTGCATGGAACGAACTTTGCTTAGCTTAAACTGCAGAACAAAATAAAATATGTAAATATTTTTAAACACATCAAAGCAGTCTCCAAACAACAAAATATCGTTTTCAAACAAAAATTGTTGAGTAATAAAGTTCGAAACTTGGATCATCTTGCTCATGATGCACAAAACAATTAAATTAGTCCCCAGAACTACCTAATATCACTTCCCGCCGAGTAGTGAAGTCAGTTCATCCTGTTCATATATATTTGCTCCAACCATTAATTACATTCAGCTCATTCAGTATGGGCCATAAATTCAGCTGAATTCGAACAACGATCTTGATCACATAATCTAATGATGCTGCAAGTATAAGACACAATAAACCAGAAACATGAAAGAAATAAAAAAAAAAAAAAAAAAAAAANTGGCCTCTTCATCCCAGATAGAGTGTAGACGAAATCGGCCCTTGGTGTCATAAAGCAATCGAAAATTCTCATTGGTTTTTGGAATGGAGACAACATCTAGAAAAGGAGATAGGGGAAACAATAGGTTGACCAGTTCACATAAATAAATGAAGCAAAAATTGTCAAAGTATTAATTCAGTCTGTACATCTGTCTCACAGGTTTCAGAACTTTCTACTTCAAAAATATAAACGAGTAAAATGCAAGTACTAAATAAGCATGCTCAACATATTACATATTTATTATAAAACTCTATTTCAACAGATAAACTGTCTGGCAGGGGAGACAGAAAATACAAAACCACAACTCACAAAAACTTGAATCAGGGCCACTTACAAAAGCACCACCAAGCTTGTGTTTCGTGGCATTGAGCCTCTTCCAAGTGTTTCTTCAAACCTCTAGCCTACAATTCAATGGGAAACAACCAAATAATAGTTAGTATGTGTGGGAGACAAAAACTATAAGATGTCATGGATATAAATAATCTTCAGGCGTGTCAGAAAGCACAGACCATACGCCACTAAATAGCTTAAGAAATAACAAAATTATTTCAGTTCATTCTCATAGTCTACAGCCGTCAGCGTTTTCACATAACGCATCGAATAACATCCCCTGAATACACAAAAAAAATTCTGCACTAATCAATACATCCCAAACCAAACTGTGCATAAAGAAACCAGGTTATCTTGTTCCAAGTCAAGTGGATAATAAGATACGAGGCAAACATTAACTTGTAAGATCAGCTACGTACTCCATTAATTAATCATTAAAATACAAGGTTAACGTGTCGATATTAAAAGCAACAACTCCCCTCTCATCATCATCACCGCCTCACCTCCACCCAACTGTTACGTTTCTTCTTCCAAGATTTTGCTCCGGAAGCAGGAGGCTCGCGGCTGATCAATGAATTCATTCAGTATGACTAGAAATATAGATCAATGTAAAACGTAAAAAAGAAGAAATTTTCCCCACGGATTTATATTTTTATTTTGATCTGTTTTGGGCTGATTAGATATTATTTATTATAAAAACTAATTATTGAGATAATTATCAACAACTAACTAATCTTCTCACGTAACACTAACTTAATAATGGGAAAATTTAATTTCACTTTATTGTTAACGTCACTCTCGATTGGATGTTATGAAATAAACGAGAGAAATTTGTTTAGTGGCTTTTTGAACAAAGACAGCACTTTTACTAGGAAACTTATATTTCAATCAATCTGCTCTCATACATTAATACAATTCACACTGATATGTAAAAATGTTTCAAATCAATACAAAGTCTCGAAGCCTGCATCCAAGACTAGTGGATCTAATTCTAACATCAGAAACTACGTTTTTTTCTCCTGCTTTTCTGCAGCCCTCTTCGCTTTTCGTTGGGCATCTCTAACAGCAGCATCTGCCTGGACTTTCTCCATTATCTTGTCGAATCCAGGTATCTTTTTCTCCAGGTAGTGGTACGTTTGCAGGCCAAGGTTGTGGAATACCTCCAACAGTTGCTGCACCACGTGAAACAATGTTAATGAAAAGGAGGGGCGTGCATGCCTAAACGAAGTGGGTTAAATCTAAGAGGTAGCAGCAGTGCATACCAAAACGTCTTTGTTCCACTCATTGATGTAGGGAGGGCCGGTGGTGTATGAACCAAGAGGTTCACGATGCCATTCTCCACCATATGTAATATGATCCATGGCTTGTTCGACACTGAGAACCTCCCATGGCCTCAAACCAGGAATAACTTTTGCCAATTCGATTCTGTCGAGAAAGCATCACTGGTCAATTGATGAGCAAAGTTGGAAAAAGAAGGAGATGGATAATAATACCTGAGATCTTTTGGGATGTACTTGTTAGGCATGTGGTCCTCCTCGAGAAGGGTTGTCAATTCAGAGCCACTTGCCCAAAGAAACAACGCATGGCTCGGGGTCCTCATGCCAGGCCAAATGCCATCGTTAGCTTCTAGCACTGCTAAATCCCGTCTTTTGCTCTCATATGCTTCTTGTTGGAGCTGTTTATAAGTTTTATTCTCATGCCCCTTGAGAGGCACCCAAGGCGGTATTCCTTTCTGTAGTTTATGAAGAAAAGCGGTTGCAGCAGCACCTAATCTAACTGAATTAAGCCAGAAGACAAAGTAACCAGTTAGAGCCTCAGAGGTAATGTTTTATGATGGGATTTAATACACCAATTGTCTGAAAGCTAGATAGCACTTTGCCACAATAGAAAACAAACCTTCCCAAGTAGCGATTGCACGCTCCATACCATAGACCATGCCAATGGGTGCCCACTCGTCCATGTCCTCACCCCATATAAAAGTATGCTTGTCGATTATTCCTGCACCCCAAGCAGTTTTGAGTTGTATCAACTCCGATGGTCCTCTAGTACGACCCAATCGATCTTTATAGTACCACCCTCCACTTCTCATGATAACTATGGCAAAATATCCATTATTCAACAACTCAATGGAAGATCAGAAATAAATATGGAAAATGAGCGAACTAGTCAAAACATTGGAACATTGCACCACACAGCATACAAGATAGAGACTACAATGCAACGGCAAGCAAAACAATATTAAGAGCCATATTACACACGCTTCTTACTGTAAAATGCAAGCATATAACGTGAAGCACCATAAGACAGCCAAAAACATCATACTGCTAAAAAATTCGCTGGAATCTGGAATATGACTGAATGATTCTCGCAAAAACCACACAATGCCAAATTGCCAATGTACAAATTAGTTCAGTCTAATTGTTTAAATGGAATCCCAACAGGTTTTCGATGCAAAAATCTGCGCTACGATATAAAACATAAAATACTAGCCTGATGAAAACTCAAACTTCAAATTCTAGAAATTTGAATGCTACTAATAAATGAATATTAACACAAACTTACAGTCATAATACCGCTTCTCGAGGTTCTTGTATCCTATCGCTTGGGCAACATCGATGGGTCTACCGGGTGGATATGGCCTTTGTCGGAAACCCCAAAGCCCAAAAAGGAACTGCCTCATAAAATCCCAAAACTTATCGTCTGACTCTCCATCTGATTTTATGGCTTTCCTAGGCATCGGCCTCCCGTCCAGCCCAATCACATTAGGCACTGCCTTCACAAATGTAACCAAGAAAATTATCACAAAACTTAAATACCATGCCAAAAAAGAACAGAGAGAACACCATTTTTTAGTGATCAATGCCTTCAATAATCAAAACAAGCACCAACATCATCAAATATTCCAATTTATCAACACACACCTAAATACTGAATTATACCTATAAAACAGATTGCAGAAAAGCATCAATACTGAGGAGGTCAAAGTTAAAAGACTGCAGCAAGCACTCACATATTCTTAAGTTGATTTTGAGTGCTTATTTTAGTTCTTTGTTGCTTCATATCTGATCAGCATGCACAAATACAGTTTAGGTATCCACCTTACAGTAATGATAATGATAAAAGTGTAAACTCATAAAACATGCCGTGTCCACTGTTCGTTCAAGCGCGAGGTTCTAAGCTAAACAAAATTTCCCAATCATGTTCCAGAAAACACAATCCAGTCATTAAAACAAACTTCAGCTAAACTACAATCTTCCAACTAATCTGAAAAATACTAGAACCAGAAAATTTTTGGAACAATAACAAGAGGTTCCAAATACCTGCCACAGTTTCTTGTCTTCTTTCCTGTAAGGAACAGAATTCTCCTTAAGCTCCATCTCATTAAACTTATCAGAAATTTCCTCTGCCCGCATCATGAATTGCACGACCGGGCTGGACCGAAACTCTGCCCACCACTTCTCATTCTCCGCTATCTCTTCAGGCGTCGCATCCTCTCTCTTATCAAAAACGGGGTCATCGTTCAGAATTTTCTCAACCTCCGGGGTGTGCCGGTAATCCGGCATATTCTCGCACTCCCAATAGAACTGGTCCAGATTTTTTCGGTGCTTCCCAGGATTATCATCTGGCTCCACCACTTCGGATTTTCCGGAAAATGGATTGCTTATGGAAGCGAATTTAGGGGTTCTGGTTTGTGGTTTAAAGAATGAGAGAAAATTGATGGGTTGAAAAGGGATTGCTGGTGGGTTTTTGAACCAGTTTTCTCCGAAGGGATTGAAGCTCACAGAAGCCATTAATATTCAAAAATCCAACTGAAATTCAAAGGAGAGAAGCTAAAGTGGATAGAAGCAAGAGAAGCAACAGGGGAGAAGTCAGGAGACGGAGGTCCTCTAGTGAAAGTGTGTTCATGGGCGTGTCTCAGATTAGGATGCAACAGATAAAATGGGCTGAGGCCCAATACATAGCTCTGAGGACCGAGGGGATCCAGAGGCCCAATATAGATGAGACAAATTGATTTTATAACCTTCTGCCGATATTATGCAATCCATTTGCCTACTGATAAAATAAATTTTTATCTAAAATATAGATTTATTTTTGTATATAAGAAATTTTTATATGAAATATAATAGTAGTTATGGTGTAAGGGTATTTTGGAGAAAAAAATTGGTATGACATGACAGACCAAAAAGAACTATTATACATGTCTCACAATTCATAATATTAATAGATATCTTTAATTCATAAAAAAAATTAAAATATATTAAAATATGAAGAATTGGATAGGCACAAACTTAAATTAAAAGCTCGCTTAAACAAAGATTAAATTCGATTAAGCAATCGCATTTTAGAACGGAAGATTTCATTTATTTTTTGGAATGAAAATATTTTTATAAATATATATTTATTGTTTAGAACTTGAAATATCTATTAAATTTTATATTTATAGTAATTCTATATTTTTTTTTAATGTTTAACTTAAAATAATTAAAACTATAGTAAAAATGAAAAACACTTTTTTTATGCTTAAGCTCATAGTAAGCTCGTTTAAATTTAAAAAGTTTGAAGCTTGACATCAACGTTTTTAACGTGTTTTGCGCTATTTAAAAACCTTAATTTCTTGCAACCACTAAAGAGTCATAAAATCATACATAAGGTTAGAAATTGTAAATTTTGTAGTTAAATTTGTTTCAACGAAGATTATGTATTTCTTTATAATTTGAAAATTGTACGTGTTGTTTAAAACAATATATTTTTTTTTGAATTAGTTTTTGGATTGAGTTAGGTCTAAATCTCAACACACCCACCGAAGAGAAGACAAAAAATTTCTAGAAATACGAATAAAGAAAATTAAACAGAGCAAACTTTGCTCGATACCACAATTAAATCGGAGCATCATCACAAATCAAATCAAGAAATGGCTTCCAAGAGAATAGTGGTTCTTGGGTTCATTCACACATGTTTTATGGGAATACTTTGGTCACTATCTCAAGCCAACAATGCTTCAGCAGATAGTAGGCTTGGCTATCAGATTATATGCTTTTCTTCCATTGATATCATTGCCCAAATACCTGTATCACTGTTACATTATTAAGCAAGAAAATTAGATAATAATGCAGCTCATTACACAAGAGTAAATAAAATTTTCCGTCAACCTTTGACTTGTATGACATCTACTTTAATAGTTATATCATAATACGGCTCAAAAAAGTGTATGCGGATGAAACTGCTGGTCTCAATCCTCGACACAGATTTGTGCCATGGGTGGTTGTCAATAATCAACCTCTCCAAGAGGTCTAGCTTCCCCGAATACTCGATTTTTTTCGTTCTTTTAGCATACTGAGATAACTTGTAAACGATTTACAGTTCTTTTGGGTGTAGGATTTCTACAGATTTGTGGACTACATATGTAAAGCTTACAAGGGGAACAAGAGGCCCGAGGCTTGCAAATCGAGTTCGTTCGAAATTGAAGCAACATCTTCCACAACTCAAATTTGCTATGCTACTATATCAGACCAAAGTAGCAAACTTGAAATACTAACAGGCAATAATCATGTTCATTGTATGCTGCTGAAAGAAATACCATTTATCAAATTTATTTATTTCAGCTTTAAATATATAAATTTAACTTGAGGTGATGATATGTTTGTAACTGAAAATCCATGGATTGATAGTCATTTGAAATACTTTCAGAATGCTAAAAAGAGTGTGGTGAGAAATGGAATTTGAAATACCTATATATCTACAATCTTTGGAGATGTGATGTATTTGGACTTGAGAATCTGAAATCAATTTATTTTTTAAAATGTTGATCCAAACATACCTTTAAGTGGCAGGTGCATGCTCTCAATAAACTATTTTTATCTATCAGATTTTGTTAATATCGTGAGACCGTTTCAAAAAAAAATTAGATTTTATTAATATCGTAAGACCGTTTTAAAAAAAAAATTATGTTAGCATAATGACAAAGGAAGCAATATAATGGAGCCAATTGCATTAACACCTCCCTAAAAGAAATCAAAAAATTAATAACATAATATGTAAAATTAATAGTAGGTTAAATCTCGTGTTTTTAAAAAATAATACATAAAACCCGTACTAGATAGGCTAAATGGACATGAGCTTTATAACGATGGGGGAAAAATGTGTGAGATATTTTTTT